>NW_023270702.1:14486897-14517886 GCF_011800145.1 Mirounga leonina
CTTTCTTTCTTTCTTTCTTTCTTTCTTTCTTTCTTTCTTTCTTTCTTTCTTTCTTTCTTTCAAGTTTTATTTATTTAGGTGATCTCTAACCCAATGGGAGGCTCAAACTCATGACTCTGAGATCAAGAGTCCGGTCCTCTACCAACTGAACCAGCCAGGTGCCCCTCTCACACTTGGTTTTGACACTGTCCTTTCATCTGTTGTTGCGGAGGCTCTGTTTATCTAGTTTTCAAGTCTTTTTCAGAGGAATTTACCTCTATATGTAGTTTTAAATTTGTTGTGTCCATGGGAGAAGTTGAGTTCAGGATCTTCCTATGTTGTCATCTTGAACCCCTCGCAGTTACTAAGCTCATATTTTAAAGATTTGGAGAAATTAACAAAATACCAAAAAATGGAACCAAATAAGAGGTACACATATCTGAGAGAAAAGACTAAATATTCAAGGATAAAAGAAAAACAGTAAGTGTGACCTTTCTCTCCTACTTCAGAGATGAATGTAAAACTATTGAGTGCAAGTTTGCTGAAAGGCAGGATCATCAGTAAGATAAAATTTCCAGAATAAGTAGTTCTCAAGGAAATATGAACATTAATTTCATCATTCAACATATTTTTAAATATTACTTGAATGTTGCTATTTACAAATAATTTAATATTTTTACATTGGATACAATTATATGTTAAAATATAATTATTTCAACTCTAAAGAAAAATGGAACCAAATAAGTTTCATTTCACAATTACTTTCCCTACAATATATTTGAGCACAAAGTTCAAAATGATTTGATCTTAATAATTTTCTTATTTGGCTCTATCAAATTTTAAATTAAGAGAATGTGTGAATGATGATCATGTATTGTAAAAAATCATTGACAAGAAGTCTATTGGTCACCTTAGTTTTCCAAGATCTAGATTCATAACAGAAAACTGTATTTATAAAAAAAAAAGAGATTTGTATTCATAACAGAAAAAAACATATTTTCAAGCTTTCATCCTAAAACAATATAAACCTGTTATTGAGCCTTAGAAAAAAAGAAGTATAATACAGGGATATATATTAGGTATATTGTTAATTGCATTAATTTATGAATCATTGCATTTAGCCATTCATAAAAGGGGGTGTCGAGATGTGGTTGATGTCTAATAATAAAGAACAGAAAATGGAGGTACATATGAGAATGAATGGTGTTTCTATAGCAAATTTCCTATAAATTTTACTTAATGGATTGATGGATTAAAATGCTAAATTAAAATTTATACAAGAATGGCTTATTTGTATTACCACTGTAAATAGTGCCCATTCCAAGTTGCTGTGTTAGGCAATTCTATGAAATATTCTAAAAAGACAATTCATTTCTGTGCACTTAATTATTATCACCAAATCAATCTCCCTTTTTGCCCCTTTCTCCTGACTTACAGACTTGGAGTCACTGTCCCCTATTATAAATTAATATCTCAAAATGAGTTACAGTCAGTAGTGAGTTGGAGCTGACCCATACTTGCTCAGATGAGTGGATTGCTAATTTTTTTAAGAACTTCGCAAACTGCGTTTTGAAGGTAGACATTGTCAAAAACTAAAATATAAAGTTACAATTAAATTAATTATATTAAAAGCAAAATAAATACTCAAAAGTCAAGACTTCCCTATTAGCTTACTACATTCTACTATTATCTATATTCTTGCGGATGTATACAGATATTTTTTGTATTGGAACTATTATATCATGGTGTGCTACTTCACATTTCTTCGCAACTCTGCCTTCAGTGACCTCATGTTAGTATCTTGAAATAAACCATGGTGAGGATATTTACACTCCAGAAATTGACAAGTGTTGCAAGTTGGAATTATGAGCTATTTTTTTTTCTCAGATAACTAATTGTTAAGCATTTACCAGCATGCCACTAACAATAGGTAGAATGACTTAATGTTGTGAAGTTATGCCTTCGTAGCATCTTTGCATTTTAAAAGGAAATTTAGAAATAAATGCATAACTTGAAGTAGAATTATCTGCATTGTAATCATTTGATTAAGTATGTGCTTTTGGGGTAAATGTTCCTGTACCTCATAAATCACACTCACTATTCAGTCAAACTTTTTGTCTACTCAAAAATGTTGTCTTATAACTCATGGATCTTCTCATCTTTTCTTTTTGTAATGTACTCACAGGAAAAATCCATTAATTAATGCTCATGTGTTTACATCTTTGAGTTGTGAAACATCTACTTAAGCTCTGTCTTAAAAAATGCAAGCATAAGGAATAGCATGGAGGACCACAGGGGAAGGGAGGGAAAACTGAATGGGAAGAAATCAGAGAGGGAGACAAACCAGGAGAGACTCTGGACTCCGGGAAAAAAACTGAGGGTGACAGAAGGGAGGGGGGTTGGGGGATGGAGTAACTGGTTGATGGGTATTAAGCAGGGCGCATGTTGTGATGAGCACTGGGTGTTATATGCAACTAATGAATCATTGAACACTACATCAAAAACTAATGATGTCCGAAGGGGTACGTGCACCCCGATGTTTATAGCAGCAATGTCCACAATAGCCAAACTATGGAAATAGCCAAGATGCCCATCTACAGATGAATGGATAAAGACGATGTGGTATATATACACAATGGAATATTATGCAGCCATCAAAAGGAATGAAATCTTGCCATTTGCAACAACTTGGATGGAACTAGAGGGTATTATGCTAATTGAAATAAGTCAATCAGAGAAAGACATGTATCATATTATCTCACTGATATGAGGAATTCTTAATCTCAGGAATCAAACTGAGGGTTGCTGGAGTGGTGGGGGGTGGGAGGGATGGGGTGCCTGGGTGATAGACATTGAGGATGGTATGTGCTATGGTGAGCCCTGTGAATTGTGTAAGACTGTTGAATCATAGACCTGTACCTCTGAAACAAATAATACATTATATGTTAAAAAAAAGAAGAAGATAGTAGGAAGGAAAAAATGAAGGGGGGGAACTGGAGGGGGAGATGAACCATGAGAGACTATGGACTCTAAGAAACAAACTGAGGGTTCTAGAGGGGAGGGGGGTGGGGGGATGAGTTAGCCTGGTGATGGGTATTAAAGAGGGCACGTTCTGCATGCAGCACTGGGTGTTATACGCAAACAACGAATCATGGAACACGACATCAAAAACTAATGATGTAATGTATGGTGATTAATGTAACATAATAAAATAAAAAAAACCCTAATGATGTACTATATGTTAGCTAACTGAACGTAATAATTAAAAAATGCAAGCATATCACTAGAAATGTTTCTTTTAGGTATATACTCATTATTAATTAAAGAAAAATATAAAGTAAACCACTTGAATATAGAAAACTTTGTTTATTGGGTTTCCAGATTAAAATACATTTACTATCAGTGAGATGGATTTACAACCTGGTGAACTAAACAAAGAGTTTGGGTTAGCTTACCAATGAGTTTTAAAGCAAAGTTCTCACTTAAGATTTAGTCAACCCTTATACTGTACTGTATCAGAAGCAGCAAACATCTTTGTTGTATCTTCCATTAAAAGGAAAAAAATACATAGGTTCTTCTTGTAATTGAATTTACTTAAAATTTTAAACATTATCTTTCTCAAAACCATAATTTTGGTCAAAAATTTTTAGTAACTGAGAAACATAACAAACCAAAACTATGTAATATATGGAAACAGTTCATAAATTATGCTTATTAATTACTACATATAAAATAGAATTTAAGATAAACTTATTGCTTGATTTATTATTTTTATACTTTTTCTGTTTTTAAACCAAATATTCTTGTTTAAACAATATTACAAAACTCTCGTTGTAGCTTCATGTATTTTCCAAACCACCTGCAGTGGTTTATAATTAAAAACTAAAGTGGGATCCTGGAAATTGCAAAACATGAACATAAAACAAAATTTTAGACCTAAGAGAATCCTATCCAACATTCATTTTTTAAAAAGACTTTTTTCTTTAAATTCCAGTTAACATACAGTATAACATTAACTTCAAGTGTACACTATAGTGAATTGACACTTCCATACAGCACCTGATACTCATCGCAAGTGCACTCCTTAATCCCCATCACTTATTTCACCCATCCCCCCCCCCACCTTCCTTTTGGTAACCATCAGTTTGTTCTCTACAGTGAAGAGTCTGTTTCTTGGTTTCCTTCTCTCTCCCTTTTTCCCTTATACTCATTTGTTTTGTTTATTAAATTCCACATATGAGTGAAATCATATGGTGTTTGTCTTTCTCTGACTTCAGCATTTTACATTGTTCCATCCCTGTTGTTGCAGATGGCAAGATTTTAGTCTCTATGGCTAAGTAATATTCCATTGTGTGTGTGTGTGTGTGTGTGTGTATACCTACTGTTCTTTATCCTTTCATCAGTTGATGGACATTTGGGCTGTTGACAACAATTTGGCTATGTTAATAATGCTGCTGGTGTATGTATCCCTTTGAATTAGTATTTTTGTATTCTTTGGGTAAACAGCTAGTAGTACAATTGCTGGATCATAAAGTAGTTCTATTTTTAACTTTTTGAGGAAACTCTATCCTGTTTTCCAGAGTGGCTGCACCAGTTTGCCTTCCCACCAACAGTGTGAAAGGATTTCCCTTTCTCCACATCCTCATCAATACCTATTGTTTCTTGTATTTTAGGCATTCTGACAGGTGTGATGTGATATCTCATTATAGTTTTGATTTCTAGTTCCCTGATGGTCAACAATGTTGAGTATCTTTTCATGTGTCTGTTGGCCATCTGCATGTCTTCTTTAGAGAAATATCTATTCATGTCTTCTGTCCAATTTTTAAAGATTTTATATTTATTTATTTATTTATTTATTTATTTATTTATTTATTTGAGAGCGAGCGAGCGAGAGAGAGAGAGAGCAGGGGGGAGGAGGAGTGGGGTAGGGAGAAGAAGAGGGAAAGAATCCCAAGCAGGCTCTGCACTGAGTGTTGGAGCCCTACATGGGGCTGGATCTCAGGACCCTGAGATCATTACCTAAGCCAAAACCAAGAGTTGAATATTTAATCAACTGAGCCACCCAGACTCCCCTGCCCAATTTTTAACTGAATTATTCATTTTTGGGGTGTTGCATTTTCTCAGTTTTTTATGTATTTTTGATACTAACCTTTTATCAGGTATGTCATTTGCAAATATTTTCTCCCATTCTGTAGGTTGCCCTTTAGTGTTTTTGACTCTTTCCTTTACTGTGCAGAAGCTTTTTATTTTGATGAAGTTCCAATAGTTTATTTTTCTTTTGTTTCCCCTGCCTCAGTAGACATACTTAGAAAGAAATTGCTAAGGCCAAAGTTACTGCCTGTGTTCTCCTCTAGAATTTTAATAGTTTCCTGTCTTACCTTTAGGTCTTTCATCCATTTTGAACTTCTTTCTGTGTTTGGTTTAAGAAAGCGGTCCAGTTTCATTCTTTTGCATGTTGCTGTCTAGTTTTCTCAACACCATTTGTTGAAGAGACTGTCTTTTGCCAGTTGGATATTCTTTCCTGCTTTGTTGAAGATCAGTGGAACAGTATAGAAAACCTAGAAATGAACCCACCCAACATTATTGACTAAAATTTATTTTTGTATTCAATAAAATGAATTTTAAGATAATTTTATATGGGTTTACAATAAGATGTTTCTCTTTCATTTTCAGCACCCTTTTAGGACATTTTTCTACTCAGCATATTTTGAGATATGTAAAGAATTTCTCACTTCTCTTAACTAATTACCATACATAGTTTCCCATTTCTTGTCATTAAGGTTAGGGGATTGAGTGACATACTTTATATATATGGCTCATTTGTAACAATATGAAATGGATGAATTTCTTATATTGTAATGTATCTCTTGTGGCAAAGTGTGGTAGGCGGCCTCTAAGATTAAAACTGACTTTTGGAAATTCCAAAATCTAAACACAAAAGAACTGTTTTAGATCTGGTGAGAACTTAATTCTTGGTCTTTACTATTCATGGTATTTTGTAATTATTTCTCCTCCTCCTTCTTTTATTTAATCACATCCTTTTCCTTAACTGGTCATATATATATATATATATATATATATATATAAACAGGTTCTCTGCAAGTCCTTCTTAAAAGGATGTACATGTCAGAACATATGTAATTCCCTCTTCTTGCATGTGAGCTGGACATATTAACATGCTTCTAATGAATATAATATGAAAAAAGTGGTGGGCTTTTTTCCCGTCTGAAATTAGATTATATAAAGACTGTGACTTCCTCCTTCAATGTTAGTCACTCTAGTTGTCTCTTAAATTGCTTCTACTTGAGGAAGTCAGGTGCCTTGTCTTGCAACGGCCCTTTGGAAAGCTACGTGTGTGTATACTCAGAGGCAGATATCAAGACCCGTAAGTGAATCTCTCCCACAGGAGTCTTGAGATGACTAGAGTCCTGGCTGACTGGTTAATTGAAACCTCTGAAAGATTCTGAACCAGAGGGCCCAGCTAAGCTGGTCCCAGATTCCTGACCCACAGAAGCTGTGATATAATAGATATTTATGTTTTTTTGTTGTTGTTGTTTGTTTGTTGTTTTGTTTTTAAGCTGCTACTTTTAGGGGTAATTTGTGATGTAGCCTTAGATAATGGATTTACAGAGACTGGTTTCCTCTTTACCAAACCGGTTTCCTTGTTTCGACCAATGAAATGTTGGTATGTGTAATGTAAAACACTTCTAAATCTGGCTTATAATCTTTCACTATATCTCTTAAACCCATTTTTTTAAATTTAAATTTTAATTTTTTTTATTTATTTTTTTATTCTTATGTTAATCCCCATATATTACATCATTAGTTTTAGATGAAGTGTTTCATGATTCATTGTTTGTGCATAACACCCAGTGCTCCATGCAGAATGTGCCCTCCTCAATACCCACCACCAGGCTAACCCATCCTCCCACCCCCCTCCCCTCTAGAACCCTCAGTTTGTTTTTCAGAGTCCATCGTCTCTCATGGTTCGTCTACCCCTCCGATTTCAACCGCTTCATTCTTCCCCTCCTGCTACCTTCTTCTTCTTTTTTTTTCTTAACATATATTGCATTATTTGTTTCAGAGGTACAGATCTGAGATTCAACACTCTTGCACAATTCACAGCACTTACCAGAGCACATACCCTCCCCAGTGTCTATCACCCAGTCACCCCATCCCTCCCACCCCACCCCCCACTCCAGCAAACCTCAGTTTGTTTCCTGCAATTAAGAATTCCTCATATCAGTGAGATCATATGATACATGTCTTTCTCTGTTTGACTTATTTCACTCAACATAATACCCTCCAGTTCCATCCACGTCATTGCAAATGGCAAGATCTCATTCCTTTTGATGGCTGCATAATATTCCATTGTATATATATACCACCTCTTCTTTATCCATTCATCTGTCGATGGACATTTTGGCTCTTTCCACAGTTTGGCTATTGTGGGCATTGCTGCTATAAACATCGGGGTGCACGTACCCCTTCGGATCCCTACTTTTGTATCTTTGGGGTAAATACCCAGTAGTGCAATTGCTGGATCATATGGTAGCTCTATTTTCAACTTTTTGAGGAACCTCCATACAGTTTTCCAGAGTGGCTGCACCAGCTTGCATTCCCACCAACAGTGGAGGAGGGTTCCCCTTTCTCTGCATCCCCGCCAACATCTGTCGTTTCCTGACTTGTTAATTTTAGCCATTCTGACTGGTGTGAGGTGGTATCTCATTGAGGTTTTGATTTGGATTTCCCTGATGCCGAGCGATATTGAGCACTTTTTCATGTGTCTGTTGGCCATTTGGATGTCTTCTTTGGCATTTGTCTGTCAATATCCCGACTTACAGTGAAAACCACCTGTTGAAGAGGTCAAAGATTCATTAACCTGGGTTTCTGAATGGCTTGATAAAGTAATGCATCTCAAAGGTGTTAGTTTGACTTTATTTGTGAAAAAAGTGAACATGTTAAGTGTGGCAGCCGATAGGACTCTAGAGTAAATGCAGTCTTCTCTGGCTTACCTGGAAATTATCTGAGGAATGGAGTTCCCACCCTATCAGGAGTAGCTACCTTAAAATCAATTTTCCACAGAACGAGTGGTTTATCCATCCCTCAAAGGAATGGCTATCCGTAATTCCAGCTTGCCCCCAAGTTCTCAGATTCAGAATGTGTCCTGATTCCATGGGGAGAAGATACAGAAACTCCTTGTTTAGAATTCTCCCTGATCATGCCCTTTGTGTTTCTTCACTTGCCAGCTCCTGATTTGTATCCTTTATAATAAAACTGTCATCATTAATATAGTGCTTTCCTGAGTTTACGTCTTTCTATCAAATTATTGAAACTGAGGGGATCAAAACACCCCCAGTAGTTTATAAGAGCAGGCGGCCTGGGGACTCTTAAACCTGCTGCTGACATCTGAAGAGGGAGTAGTCTTTTAGGGGACTATGCCCTTGTGAGTTCTACCTAACTCCAGGTGGTTAGCATCAGAATTGCTTTGAAGTATTGCAGCTTCAATATATTAAGTTGGGGCGCTGGGTGGCTCAGTTGGTTAAGTGTCTGCCTTTGGCTCAGGTCATGATCCCAGAGTCCTGGGATCGAGCCCCGCATTGGGCTCCCTTCTCCTCGGGAAGTCTGCTTCTCCCTTCCCCACTCCCCCTGCTTGTGTTCCCTCTCTTCCTGTGTCTCTCTCTGTCAAATAAATAAATAAAATCTTTAAAAAATATATATTAAGTTGAAGGCTAGAATATTGAAAAATGGAAATAAAAATTAGAAGTATAAACTAAGTGTTATGTAGATAAGAAATAAGTTTCTGACTAAACAAGAAAATAAACTACTAAACTATTAGGATTAAGCTTCATTTGGAATATTTTGTTTTCAAAAAATGAAAACAGTTTTTAAAAAATAGCTTGAGATTTTTTTTTTTAGAACTTAAGATGCATCGAATCTTTTTACCATTGTAAATGATTTTTTTTCTTTTTCTTTTTTTTTGGGGGGGGCACTGTCTGAGGTTGCAACTAGTAGGTTAACTTGGATAAGAAGTATCAGATAGTTTTTCTCCTTTCCCAAATCAGTTTGATCCTTTCTCAAACTGAGACTTTAATTTATTTGTTAAAAAATCCCAGGATGTTTCTATTGTACCTCAGGGGCTAGAGGCAAAAAAGTATTCAGTGAAGACTAAAATATGTTTAAGGTCACACCTCTGTTGTCTTTTCAGAGTGTCTGTATAGTTTCCTCAGAACTTCCCAAAGCTTCATCTGTTCATTGTTATCCTCTTTCTTTCATATAATGGATGCAAATTATATTTATTCTTGAAAATAAAATGACTTAGGCATATAAGATTTATTTATTTTTCTCTATTATATGTGGTCAAAAGAAAAGAACATCAAGGGTCATAGGGAAACTGGATTCATTTCTGTAGTCTGTGTCCTAGAGAAACACAAACAAAGCCAGGAGGACTTCATGATCTTTAAGGATATTTCTAAGTATAAGCGCCTGGGTGGCTCAGTCAGTTAAGTGTCTGCCTTAGGCTTAGGTCATGATCCTGGGGTCCTGGGATGGAGCCCCACATCTGGGTCGCTGCTCAGTGGGAAGCCTACTTCTCCCTCTCCCTCTGCTTGCCCCTCCCCCTGCCTCCTGTGCTCTCATGCACCCTCTAGCTTTCTCTCTCTCAAATGAATAGATGAAATCTTTAAAAAAAGGATATTTCTAATTATTATATATAATAGTCTACAAAATGTCTCCCTTGAATCTCTTTCTATAATTTTAAGTACTTTAAAGACAGAAATTTGCATATTTTAATGTGTAAGATTGGGAAAAGATGAAAGTTGGCCAGGGCATAAAAGAAAGTTATATATTTGGGGTGCCTGGGTAGCTCAGTCATTAAGCGTCTGCCTTTGGCTCAGGTCATGGTCCCAGGGTCCTGGGATCAAGCCCCGCACCCCGCTCCCTGCTCAGCGGGAAGCCTGCTTCTCCCTCTCCCACTCCCCCTGCTTGTGTTCCCTCTCTCACTGTGTCTCTCTCTGTCAAATAAATAAATAAAATATTTAAAAAAAAGAAAAGAAAGTTATATATTTACAAATGTATGATTAAACCAGAAAACATGTAAAAGATGTTAAATATCAAGGATTTGAGCATTTTAAAGAAAAGCAGCTAACATTTTCTTCCCCTCTTCTTTTATCCTATACCTCAAAATTTATGAAACAATAAACTAAGCATCCAGCTTCCTTCTGTTTTTTTTTTTTTCCTAGATGATCTTTTTCTTTTCTTCTTTTTCCCCCAGCATTAGTGAATGTCTGTATAATCCAATGTAAAGGAAATCAATAATTTCAGTTTGCTCATTTTTAAAGTGGAATAAGTTTTGCAAACTAATCAAGGAAGTAAATCATCAAGGGATAAATATTTAACAACTATTCATCACAATAAGAATTCAAAGTACAAAATATTAGCCTTACTATTTCCATATCACCATATTGATCCTTACATGCAACGTCTAGCTTGTTTAAAAGGTGCTATGAATAAAGTATTGAAAATTCGTACAGCATCAATAGTCATTTATTTTTTATTGATTAGTTGTCACTATTTAGTTCTGAAACTAAATTAACATATGCAGGGTAATACTTTAAATTCAAAAATTCTAAATTATTTTTTGACATACAATAGGAATTGCTTTCATAACTTAGGGGAGAAAACTTATTTTTTTCATAGTCATAATGAGAGAGTTTATTTTTGATATCCCAATGAAGATTTAAAATATCAAATGTACAGTAGTGATTCTATTGAATTTATTTTATTCCATTGTAATCTACTTCAGTAATTCCATTCAAAAATATATGGTGGGATCAAATAAACTGTTACTAATTACTAATATTTTATCACCATTTGAATGAAAAACACTTCCATAAGCAACACAGTTTAAGATTACCATCGGCTGTGCTGTTCTTTATTGACATAAGAATTTCCTATGTATATGTTACATGTAAATAGAACCTGCCTCTCAATATTCGCGTCTTCCACTCCTCTCTTGCTCTGAGAGTAAAGAGGACGATTGTTAAAAGAGCTTTTTTGGCCAAGACTATTTTTCTTTCCTAGAACTTTTTAGTTCATTTTCATTTTGATTTGCATTAAAAAAAAACAACAACAATATTATGGGGCGCCTGGGTGGCTCAGTCAGTTAAAGTGGCTGCCTTCAGCTCAGGTCATGATCCCAGGGTCCTGGGATCAAGCCCCGCATCGGGCTCCCTGCTCAGTGGGAAGCCTTCTTCTCCCTCTCCCTCTGACTGCCACTCCACCTGCTTGTGCTCGCTCTCTCTGTCAAGTAAATAAATAAAATCTTAAAAAACAACAACAATAATATTTTAACTCTCTTTGGTGACTCTATCACTCCATCACAAAATAACTGTTGCAAACTTAACTGCTTTCTGACACTCCTATAAAGTATGTAGGTTGTTCTTTCTGATCCTAGGTGAAACTTCGATTATATAGTTCATAAAAATCAGGGAGAAACTCTGGAACCAAGTTTATTATTGTATTTTGTGTTTAAGAGTAGATTTCATTTAATGAGTACCCAAACTGTAAATTAGCTTTATAATCTTTCACTATGTATTCATATAAATCTGAAATATAAGATGAAACTTCTTAGAATTTTTCACAAGATTATTTTAAGACACAATTTCAAGTATACCAAATATTTACTTGTTTCAGTGGATCCTGAGTATATGAACTCACTTAATTCTATAAAGTGTGTAAGAGGCTATAACTCCAGTCTTTGCTTCTAAGGTTAGGCTTCTGTTAACATGGCTGGAATAATTTTAGTGATACAAATTAAAAGAAAACCAAGTGATCTGCCCATTTATTTTAATCCAGGGACCCTGTGCACAATTAAGCAACATTAATGATTCTTTTTGATATAATCTTTCTAATTAACCAGGCTCACCTCTTTTGGAGTCTACTGCTTTGGGCACTTAGTACAAGTATGTGATCTCTGTTGCCCCAGGTCATCTTTTCCTACTAAAGCCTGGGAGCTAATTTCAATAACACTATCTCCCAACAGCATCATAAATGCTATCACCATAAATTTCTATATATAGAAGCTGTTGTTCTCCTTAGTAATATGTTCCTCAAAATTGATAAGCTCTGAGCTCTCTTTTCAAACATAGTTTGGGCACAGGTGGCTATATCCCCAAAGCTTTGCTTCCTCTAGTTATTTTTTTCTCTAATTTTCTCACCTTCGTCTTCGAGTCCATGTTCCTTCCAGTTAACTAACCAAGTAAATAATGGAGCAATTGAAACCATAGTCTAGCGTTTCATGTAGTCCACTGAATCCAGTTTGTGGGAAAAGGCACTCATTTAAAAAAACTTAGTCCTGTGTAAAACTATAATATTTTCTTTCTTTTTTCTAGCATCTTTAGAGTTTTTTTACATAGTTAGTAATTTTCTAAAGTTTATGTTTTTAGCTTCCTGTGTTTTCACCCCTCCTAGAGGCAGGCATATATCAGATTGTAATGACAGTTCTAGAGAATTTATCTTAATTTAACAATGAAAAGAAAGAGCACATGCACCCCAATGTTCATAGCAGCAATGTCCACAATAGCCAAACTGTGGAAGAAGCCAAGATGTGGAAGGAGCCAAGATCAATGGATGAATGGATAAAGATGTGGCTCATATATACAATGGAATATTACTCAGCCATCAAAAAGGACGAGTATCTACCATTTACATTGACATGGATGGAACTGGAGGGTATTATGCTAAATGAAATAAGTCAATCGGTGAAACACAATTATCATATAATTTCACTCATATGTGGAACATAAGGAATAGTGCAGAGGACAATAGGGGTGGGGGGAAAACTAAATGGGAAGAAATCAGAGAGGGAGACAAACCATATGAGACTCTTGACTCTGGGAAACAAACTGAGGGTTGCAGAAAGGGAGATGGGTGGGGGGATGGGGTAACTGGGTGATGGGCATTAAAGAGGGCACACACGTGGTATGATGAGCACTGGGTGATATACTCAAGTAATGGATCATTGAACATTATATAACAAACTAATGATGTACTATACCTTGTCTAATTGAATTTAAATTAAAAATTGATAAATAAATATTCATCTACCTTTGTAAAAAAATGTCCATTATTTATCATATTGATTTTAATAAATATATGTTAGGGTCCCAAATACTTTGAGTTGAATCCCAGAATGCTACTGTATGTTGCATATCCTTGGTGGATTCTCTACTAGAGACTTATTGAAATGATGTGTGTGACAGGGGTGGTCTCTATCTACTGAATGGCATTTTAAAGTCCTTATTTTTATATTTCTAGAGCATTATTAGATGCCTGAAATACTATAGGACCTGAGAAAAAGTGGGTATTTTTTTGTTTTGTTTTGTTTTGGGGGGGTTGGTAAATGGAATAATGAAAAAATGTTAGTCAATTATTTAATCAGTTTTTTAAGGCTTATCTTAGTGTTTTACCCCCAAATAATGCGGATGGCTTACTTTTAATCTTGTGTTTTAATATGTTCTTTCAACATAAGATATTTATTCATGTGCCATTACCTACAAAGTTCCTCTCTCTCCCTTCCTTTGCCTACTAATATTCTAGTCTTTCTGGTTAAAAACCTTATGTATCCATTTATTAAAAACATATAAACCACATTTTTAAAGTATGTTTTTTTTCCTTCACCTTAACTTACTTATTTCTAAAAAGTTAAAAAGTTCTCAAATTACTTTCTGCCTCATTTATATATTCTCTTTTTATTACTTTAAAGTTCTTTAGCATAATAAGGTTTTTTTTTTTTAATTTTCTGTGTTCAGAAGCATCCTATAAGTAAAAACGACAGTAATCACATGCTATTTTGTCTTCCATGGTTCTGCATTTGTAGGTTTATCTATATACACAACATGCATATGCACACATGCATGTGTACACACCCACACTACATATTTTTCTCTAGAACATAAAGGTTATAAAGTTAAACATGAAACTCAGTAACTTAATAATTGCAATAGAAAAATTGAAAAATAAAATGTATAATTTTGTATCTTCCATGTATTTCGTGGTGTTTCTTTATATTACAGCAGTGAATAGAGGAAGTTCATGTAATGTCGACTCTAATAAATTTGATAGCCCCGCCCCCCCAAAATCTTGATACATACACTACCTTTCTCTACAATCACCACATACAAGTAATAACCTAATTAAGCTTCATTATATATAACATGTCCTTTGAGCATTTTGTCAATTTCCATTCTGGCTGCTACCTTTGTTAATTATCTACTGGAATAATTAAATCATCTTATACCCCCCCTTGACCCATACCACAAAACGATATGTTTTCTCACAGTTCCGATTAGACTTTATGACTTTTAAACATTTTTCATACTTTCTTATAACCTTATTTCTATTTTTCAGGGGAGGAGGTAGAGGGTCTATATCAAGCATATTCTATTCCGTTGTGTGAATAAGGTGAAGAAAATGAAAGAGGAAGAAAAATAGGGAGAAGGAGGAAGAGGAGGAGAAAAAGGAGGAGGAGGAAGAGAAGGCACTCTTCTCTATGTCTTTTTTGGGGGGGCAGAACTAATTACAGAATGGCCCCTTCCACAGGAGTGATGCAGCCCCACACTTGTTTGACAAGCCACCCTCATCCAAGTGACCCTTTGCAGGGTACAACCTTCCCAACCACACAGTGGTCTTCATTAACATGGCTCCATTCCATTTCCACAGACATTCTCCACTGACATTTAGGTTTTTTTTTTTTTTTTTTTTTTTTTTTTTAATGTATTTTCTCATGCATGGGAATGAGAAAGATAAATAGAAGATAAATAGAAGAAGTATATTTTATCTCCAACCTTCTGGGCTATCATTTTACTACACAGATTGTCTCCCTCCCTTCCTTGAAAAATTTGTGATGCTCTGATTTTATTATCATCATATGCTTCTTGTTCAACATTCCACTGTCTGTTCCCATTTTTCCTGTTTCTTACTATATTTTCTTATTTTATTCTATGTTTTATACATTTTAGTTACTCTCTGCCTTCAAATTTCTTTTTTAACTTTCAAATGCATATATGTCAAATATTATACAAACAATTTTCTACTTGCTATAAAGGTAGTCCTGGTGACTCTAACTTGGTTGAGGAATTTTCATATTCTCTTCAGTAGGAACTTGCTGGAACATGATGGGTAGCATGTAGCATGTGATGTTTCTCAAGCTGAAAGGACTTGTTTTTTTATTCCCCTAGTTACATCTCTAGAGCATACTTCACAAAGCCCATTTATAACTGCATCGTGTAATAACTTTACCAAAAGATGTTTTTAATGCTATCACTTTTATTGCTTTTATTATGACATTCCATATATGATTCATAAGCTATCTGAAGAACTAGCCTTTAAACAATGATTTGTTATTTTCTGTAGCAGTGAGTTTATTATTGATTCATGACTTCCCAAGAGAAAGATGATGGAAATTGATCTGTTCTCATTATAATACAACTCTGAAAATCACCAAACAACCTCTCTATAGTTTAGCACTTTATAAAATCAAATATTTCATTTGTGCTTGGGGAGAAGAGAAAGAAGCCCACAGGATTGGTAGAGATGGCTTTAAAATTTTGATTAGGTTTGGTCAATACAAATTATCTTTTTTTTTTTTTTTTACTTTTCTTAAAATGTGCTGGACTACTTCAAATGATAATATCTATTGGCACAGCAGTTTTTGGCAATTTACATTGATTTTTTTATAATAGAATATTTACAATTAATAACACAAGTTTTTACAGCCTTTATCCATTTCCAGCGGAGTTCAATATAATTTATTTAAATTTAAGTACATTTTGAACACTGTATATCCAATTAGTAGAAGAGTCATAAATTAAATATAAACTATTTTACTTCATCTTGCTTTCTACTATACTGATTTTATTACTTTAAGAATTTAGTTTACACTCTCACATAAACAAGATACAAATATTAAAACATTTTTCTTGGGGTACCACAAAAGTATTTGTAAAATAGAAGAAGTATATTTTATCTAATACCATCACAATTAAAGCCAAGCGATGCAAATCAATCTTTATAAAGTTTAATATAATTTGCTGTATAATAATTCATTCATTGAATGAATTTGGTATCTATATTTTCCAGGACTATACTAAGCATTAGCAATATTAAAAATAAAGAAAAATAATACCCTCAAGTAGTTCATCATATTAAACGACCTGATTTTTTTTTTTTTTTTTTTTGGAAAAGGATGTAGGCTATAATAGTGGGTAGGTCTACAGATTTCAGAGGGTGCTTCAATAATAACAGGAAATTTCTCTTAAAAGCTAAAGAAGCACAGATTTTGACAAAGAGTAAATACTTCATTCAAATGATAGATAGAATGTAGCTTTGGAAAAAAAATGGGAGAACGGTCTTAAGGTGGTATGGAGGATAACTCCCACTTTTCTGTTATAGACATTTATATCAAGATGCTTTCAATTAAGCTTAACAACACACACACACACACACACACACATATCTCATAATGACATAAACAATTACACTCAAAGGTGTAATACATATAAGAAGTCCCAGTCTATGGTAAGTCTATGGTTAATTCATTCATTGGTTTAGTGAAGTCATTAAATAGCCAGCCTATCACTTTTCTTTGTCAACTTTGTTAGATAAGTTTATCCTCACGTTAGAAAAACTCTACATTTTTAGTATTACATCTAAAAATGACAAGAGGACAAGAGATTATCAGCCTTGTGTGTTTGGTCCAGGGGGAAAAAAAGAAAAAAAAAAAAAGAAATCATTTCCCTTAAGACCCTTAACAGAGTTTTCTCATGCCTCATTTATTAATGTGATTTTTTAAAAAAATTTATTATGTTTGTTAATCACCATACATTAAATCACTAGTTTTTGATGTAGTGTTTTGATGTAGTGTTCCATGATTCATTGTTTGCATATAACACCCAGTGTTCCATTCTAAGTGCCCTCTTTAATACCCATCATCAGGCTAACCCACCCCCCTCCCCCTGCCCTCTAGAATCCTCAGTTTCTCAGAATCCATAGTCTTCCCCTCCGATTTCTCCCCCTTCATTTTTCCCTTCCTACTATTTTTTTAAACATATAATGTACTATTTGTTTCAGAGGTAAAGGTCTGTGATTCATCAGTCTTACACAATTCCCAGTGCTCACCATAGCACATACCCTCCCCAATGTCTATCACCCAGCCACCCCATCCCTCCCACCCCCCACCACTCCAGCAACCCTCAGTTTGTTTCCTAAATTAAGAATTCTTCATATCCGTGAGATCATATGATACATGTCTTTCTCTGATTGACTTATTTCGATTAGCATAATACCCTCTAGTTCCATCCATGTCATTGCAAATGGCAAGATTTCTTTTTTTTTTTTTATGGCTGCATAATATTCCATTGTGAATATATACAACATCTTCTTTAGCCATTCGTCTGTAGATGGACATCTTGGCTCTTTCCATAGTTTGGCTGTTGTGGACATTGCTGCTATAAACATTGGGGTACACGTACCCCTTTGGATCCCTACATTAGTATCTTTGGGGTAAATACACAGTAGTGAAATTGCTGGGTCGTAAGGTAGCACTATTTTCAACTTTTTGAGGAACTTCCATACTGTTTTCCAGAGTGGCTACACCAGCTTGCATTCCCAGCAACAGTGTAGGAAGGTTCCCCTTTCTCCACATCCTCACCAACCAACATCTGTTGTTTCCTGACTTATTAATTTTAGCCATTCTGACTGGTGTGAGGTGGTGTCTCATTGAGATTTTGATTTGGATTTCCCTGATGCCGACGATGTTGAGCACTTTTTCATGTGTCTTTTGGCCATTTGGATGTCTTCTTTGGAAAAATGTCTGTTCATGTCTTTTGCCCATTTCTTGATTGGATTCTTTGTTCTTTGGGTGTTGAGTTTGGTAAGTTCTTTATAGATTTTGAATATTAGCCCTTTATCTGATATTTCATTTGCAAATATTCCTCCCATTCTGTCGGTTGTCTTTGGTTTTGTTGACTGTTGCTTTTGCTATGCAAAAGCTTTTTATCTTGATGAAGTCCCAATAATTCATTTTGCCCTTGCTTCCCTTGCCTTTGTGATTTTTCTAGGAAGAAGCTGCTGTGGCTGAGGTCGAAGAGGTTGCTGCCTGTGTTCTCCTTTAGGATTTTGATGGACTCTTGTCTCACATTTAGGTCTTTCATCCATTTTGAGTCTATTTTTGTGTGTGGTGTAAGGAGATGGTCCAGTTTCATTCTTCTGCATGTGGCTGTTCAATTTTCCCAACACCATTTGTTGAAGACACTGTCTTTTTTCCACTGGCTATTCTTTCCTACTTTGTCGAAGATGAGTTGACCATAGAGTTGAGGGTCCATTTCTGGGCTCTCTATTCTGTTCCATTGATCTATGTGTCTGTTTTTGTGCCAGTACCATACTGTCTTGATGATGACAGCTTTGTAATACAGCTGGAAGTCCAGAATTGTGATGCCACCAGCTTTGCTTTTCTTTTTCAACATTCCTCTGGCTATTTGGGGTCTTTCCTGGTTCCATACAAATTTTAGGATTATTTGTTCCATTTCTTTGAAAAAAAGTTGATGATATTTTGATAGGGATTGCATTAAATGTGTAGGTTGCTCTAGGTAGAATTGACATCTTCACAATATTTGTTCTTCCAATCCATGAGCCTGGAGCGTTTTTCCATTTCTTTGTGTCTTCCTCAATTTCATATTTTGATATTTCAATATTTTGATCTGTTAGAAGAACTGTATCCCAAGATTTTAAAGAGAGAACAACTTATATATATACACCAAAAATAAGGTTAACTACTATGAAGGGATAAAATATGACTCTAAAAATGAAAAATAAAAAAGATTTTTAAAAGAAGGGATTGAGAAGATGTTGGTTGAAAAAGGGAAAAAGAAAAATTAAAAAAAAAAAAAAGAAAATTAAAATAATTAACTTTGAAAGACTAAAGAATCAGAGGGAAAAAAAAGCCATGAATTCTATGTGCAGTATTCCCCTAGCGCTGGAGTTCTGCCATTCTCATTGATCGGTAAACTTGCTCTTGGCTGGCTGTTCTTGCTGATCTTCTGGGGGAGGGGCCTGTTGCCATGGTTGTCAAATGTCTTTGCCAAAGGTGGAATTGCCCCGCCCTTGCTGGTCCAGGCTAAGTAATCTGCTGGGGTTTGCTCTCAGAGCTTTTGTTCCCTGCAAGGTTTCTGTACAGCTTTGGAGGATGAGAGTGAAAATGGAGGCCTCCCTATCTCCACCCTGGAGGAGCCAAGAACTCAGGGCCCCACTCCTCAGTGAGCCCCCAGAGAAAAGCAGTCAATCACTCCTGTCTCCCCAGTCTCCAACTGTACTCTGTGCTCACTGGCCTCTGACCGAGCATTTCTATCTCTGGCACCCGACCCCTTGTGGAGTCTCCAAACCCAGCAGATCCCTGCAGTGCGCTCCCACGCCGCTCCTCCCAGGGGATGAAGGGGAGTCTCCCCATATCTGCCACTTGTTGGGTCCCTGCTGGAGAAGCAGTGGCCTGACTGTGCCACGGATCATGGTTTATGGCAACCCCGAGCTGAGAGCCCGTGCCTCGGCTCCATCTCTGCAGCCGGCTTCCCCACTCCAATACCTGGGAGCTCTGCCACACTCAGGCACCCCTGGTCTTTCTGTGACCCTGAGGGTCCTGAGACCACACTGTCCCCATGAAGATTCCACCCCCACTTAGCCACTGGAGTGACGTCCCTCAGCAGAGCCGACTTCTAAAAGTTCCAATTTTGTGCTCCGCGGCTCTCTCACTTGCCAGTAGTGGCCGATGGAGGCCCCCTCCCCTGCTGTCTATCCTCCTGAATATTGCCTTGGATTCACTTCTCCTCACCTCCTACCTTCCAGAAAGTGGTCACTTCTCTGTTCAGAGAGTTGCTGCTATTCTTTTCTTTGCTCTCCTGTTGAGTTTGTAGGTGTTCAGAATGGTTTGATCCCTATCTAGCTGAATTCCTGGGACCAGACGAAACTCAGGTCTCCTACTCCTCTGCCATCTTGCTCCTCCTCCCCTATTAATGTTCTTTTATTCCCATAATAAACACTGTTCCCACTGTGATTGGAGCTAAGGCCAGCCTCCCCCAAAGCACATGGTCCTGGTAGGAAGGTAGATGCTTTAATAAAGTTAAGCTTATGTTCAAAAGAAAGAAAAGATTTTTTTAAAAGTTGTTTTGTGGTCAATACCTAAGATCTTCTATAAAACCATTTATAGGCTATGCTAATATTCACCACAATACAGAATGCAAGTTGTGGGACAGTTTTGAAGGTGAGGTTGACAACTTAAGATTTGAGAGGGCAGATATTAAACTTTCTAATAGTTTACAAGAGAAAATAAAATGGATCTGGCGCTCTAGGAAGTGGGATGACCTAACTATGTAGATTTTAGATGAAGTCATGGATTGTTTCACTCAAGGAGAATATGAAAGAGCCTAAGAAGAAGATTGAAAGAAGTGGTTTCAGAATATGAACACTTTTAGGAAACAAAGTCATGGAAGAATTCTGGAAAGCACTAGTCAGGGTAGAAACAGAACCAACCTTAGAATTATTTTTTGTTTATTGATGGAGAAGCACATTTGGTAATGTACTACAATTAATTTTTAGTACTTAACTGAAAAATCATAAACCAATATACTATATTTTACAATTCTATGTAAACCAAGTAGAATAATAAAGTGTATAAATGTATTTTCTCTTATTATGCATGATGATATTAAATGCGTTTCTTTCCATAGTAAGAAGACAATTTGTTTTACAATTATACTGTTGTCCTCCTATTTACCTATATTAGCATCATTTTTGGAATTTTTTTATATTAACAGTCCATAAATTATAATCTTGAGTCTTCCTTCTTACATGTAGAGGAAAATGATATGTTGTCATCAGCCCTTAAATTACAGATTATTAAATTATTTAATATTATGGAGTATCAGTTACAGAAAAGAAAGGAAAGTGTTTATAAATCAGTTGAAAAGGTAGGGGCGCCTGGGTGGCTCAGTTGGTTAAGCGACTGCCTTCGGCTCAGGTCATGATCCTGGAGTCCCGGAATCGAGTCCCGCATTGGGCTCCCTGCTTGGCAGGGAGTCTGCTTCTCCCTCTGACCCTCCTCCCTCTCATGCTCTCTGTCTCTCATTCTCTCTGTCTCAAATAAATAAATAAAATCTTTAAAATAAATAAATAAATAAATCAGTGAAAAGGCAAAAGTAATCTAGAAAAATAATCTTATTTATCCAAATTTATATATACACTACCAATCTTCAAAGAGATTTTCATTAATATTGTTCATGCCCTAGCTGTATCAATTCAATGGCCATAGACTTGCCTGGTTAGCATGGAAGTAGTATATTTCACATGATTTTATATTATTTTTTATTGTATATTTATTTATTTTTTTTAATTTTTGAGATTTATTTTTCCATTTTTTATTGTATTATGTTATGTTAATCACCATACATTACATCATTAGTTTTTGATGTAGTGTTCCATGATTCATTGTTTACATATAACACCCAGTGCTCCATGCAGAACGTGCCCTCTTTAATACCCATCACCAGGCTAACCCATCCCCCCAACCCCCTCTGCTCTGGAACCCTCATTTTGTTTCTCAGAGTCCATATTCTCTCATGGTTTGTCTCCCCCTCCTATTTCCCCCCTTTCATTTTTCCCTCCCTACTATCTTCTTTTTTTTAACATATAATGTATTATTTGTTTTAGAGATACAGGTCTGTGATTCAACAGTCTTACACAATTCACAGAGCTCACCATAGTACATACCCTCCCCAATGTCTATCACCCAGCCACCCCATCCCTCCCACCCCCCACCACTCCAGCAACCCTCAGTTTGTTTCCTGAGATTAAGAATTTCTCATATCAGTGAGGTCATATGATACATGTCTTTCTCTGATTGACTTATTTTGCTCATCATCACAAATGGCAAGATTTCATTCCTTTTGATGGTTGCATAATATTCCATTATATATATATATATATATCACATCTTCTTTACCCATTCATCTGTCGATGAACATCTTGGCTCTTTCCATAGTTTGGCTATTGTGGATATTGCTGCTATAAACATTGGGGACTTTACATTACTAAACTATTATTTCTTTTATCTTTTATGTTTTTGTAGGACATGTGTGAAATGGTAAATACATTCCTAAGTTCAGATGTATCTAAAAATATTTACATTAAATCAATTTGAATCTTATGAATATTTTTCTGTTAGCTGGGATTTGTGGTTATACATGACTTTTTTTCCTCCCATATTACCCTTGTTTTTAAAATTTTATCATATTTAACCAGTTGTATGAACATCATTATGCCCTTTCCCAATTTTGAGGTGCTGATGTTTAATGCATACTCAGTTATGTAACTGTACAAATTGTAAGTACCATGTGTTCCAATATTTGCAAAAAGACACTTTGAAAGCAAGTCCATATGTCAAAAGTCATTGGAAAGAAATTTTAATATGTAATTGTGACAGAAAAGAGTTCCCATTTGTATTTATTTTGAGAAATGAATCTGTTATGGTCAGCAACTTATTATTATGGGCCCATTGCAAGAAAGATGGGTGTAATCCAACTGCTATCTGATTAACAGGAAAATTCAAAACTTTTATATAGAAATGAAGTTAAAATATTGAAAATCATGATAAGCATCTAGCTTTTATAATCTCAAAATTAATGGTTATTGGTTATATTTCAATGAAGATGATAAACTTTTGAAGTCTAAATGTATCTAAAAGAAAGCATTTGGGGGCACCTGGGTGGCTCAGTCAGTTAAATATCTGCCTTCAACTCAGGTCATGATCCCAGAATCCTAGGATGGAGTCCTGCTTCAGGCTCTCTGCTGAGCAGGGAGTCTGCCTCACCCTCTCCCTCTGCTACTCCCCCTGCTCATGCTCTCTCTTTCTCTCTTTCTCAAACAGATAAATAAAGTCTTTAAAAATATAAAAGGAATAAAAGAAACTATTTTGGACACATTATTGTATAACCAACACAGAATTCTAGTATAGATATGACAAAAATGGGCTCATAAAAAGTGGACTGTAACTTACATCCCAACATGCTTCTCTTAATTATGCTGAAGAGAATGCATTTTCCAAAAGACTTGGAAGAATTTTCCAGACTCATTCTTCTTTAGGATACCCAGTATCCAAGGAAATATAGTTCTTCTCATTTTGACTTGTTGAGGATAGGTAAAGGGTGGGATATAATGTTCCAATCTGTGTCTCTAGTAATTCCAGGAATATGACCAGTTCTTTTGTCTCAGTGTTGTTTTCTTTTCCCCTTGCTATGAAAATTGAGCACAAATATTCCTCACTAAAACAAGTGTGAGATTCTCCCTAGTTCCCTAGGTTTAGAACAATACTCTGGGATACATAGATAAAATATTATAGTGATTTGGGGCGCCTGGGTGGCTCAGTTGGTTAAGCGACTGCCTTCGGCTCGGGTCATGATCCTGGAGTCCCTGGATCGAGTCCCGCATCGGGCTCCCTGCTCAGCAAGGAGCCTGCTTCTCCCTCTAACCCTCCCCCCTCTCATGTACTCTCTCTCTCTCATTCTCGCTCTCTCAAATAAATAAATAAATCTTTAAAAAAATATTATAGTGATTCTATTGATAATCAATTTTGACCTGCTAGAAATTAAGTAATAGTTTCAACTGCCAAACTAAGAGGTTGTATTTTAGACATCTCTGTAAAGAACCAAAGAAAGGTTACCATCATTCAGTAGAATTTCTGGTTTCTATGATGTGAAAATCACCCCTTTCTCAGATCTGGGGTTTCATTAATTTATCTCTTTTTTGGTGAACTGTCATAATAGACTGTTTCTCTTATTAATATTATAACTTCCATAATTACTATTAAGTTGTGTTGAAGTCAATCATTACTTAATAAAGAACCTTGATTATAAATCAATGTTGACTATGCACCATTCCTATCTGGACCTGGTCATTTCTGATTCTTGAAACCATTGTTCTACCAAATCTGGGAGATAGGAGTAGTTCATCTATTATGCAAATAGGTAGCATATTTTCCCTCTGTATATTGGTGTCATGAAGTCAATGCATGCACTGTAGCCACTATTTGCTTTAACATTCATCTATTTGGACTCCAAAGGAATCTTTCATGGGATGTGCAAATCTAACTCCCAAGAATAACACTAAGTGTTAAACCCTGTAGAATTTCACTCACACATGGCCACACTAAAGTGATTGAAGATGTATGTCTGCCAATAGCAAGTGTACTTTATACTCTGAATGGATCAAAGTCATTTCCTTAGGAACTTGGCATAATATCTAGTAAAATAATTTCTTTAGCTTCTGGTAAAATATTATTTCCAAGATTACCTAACTTCAAATCCCATAGAAACACATGTTCCTGCCTTGGGAAATGAAGTAAAGCAGTATGTTTCTCCTGATTTATGCAAATCTGGCATGTAGCTATCAGCACTTTGAGTAACACATAATTAAATGATTGCACATTCTTGAACATTTGAGTGTGTTGTTGAAGTATTTTTTGTATAAATCATGGCCTTGAGACTTGGTACTAAAAGTAATAAAAGCAAGGAAAAAAATACTTCATGCAGGACACTTTTTAAAATGAAATGATCTCCAATACTATTGCCCTATACATAGGGTTATTTAAGAATGACTAGCCCAAGATATTCTGATAACAATGTATTATACTATAATCTCTTACAATTTAACCTCCTCCAACACCAGAAACTCTGCAAGCACATGGTAATGTGGGATTTTCCCTCAAGGTGAAATTAAACCCATTTAAGATTATTCTAGAAAGTTTCATACAAGGGGAATTGGTTAATGTAACAGGATCTTGGTTGAAAATCTATCTTTTGAGGCCTATTTCCTATTGTGCTTTGCTTCTCTGGAATGCAAGTTCCCAGAGAAGTTGCTATATCACCTGTGTTTGATTCCAGCACCAGCCACGGCTGTTCTTACCAATAACCAAAGCCAAAAAATCACAGTGGCCTTGAGGGAAAGGAACACTGATGTCTAATGTGCAATCTTATCCTATGCAGAAAGACACTTTCTCGTTAGTTTCCCACAATCTAGGAGTGATCATCATTATATTTTTTAAGACCACATGAGGTTTCCTAGAAAAGAGAAGGAAAGAAGCATTCAGAAAACTTACTAGAAGTAGTTATTTTTCTGAGCTTACACAGTGTGAAATTTTTACTACTTCCCTCTTTTCTTCATAACATAGTTCTGCCAGCCACAGAGAATGAAAACTTAAAGTCATCTTAACTACCTCCTGCCATTTTCTATGAATGGATATATTCTGCCTGTGCAATAATCTCTTGCAAATGTCCCCAAATATTTGTACATATTAGCCACCTCATAAATTTATATTTCTTAGTTCTTCCTATAGGCTTCTCCTACCTAAAGTGCATCTTCAATATTGAACCTCAAACCATCTTTCTAAAGAAAAGTTTTTTATCATCCACCTGTTCAAAAACCTTCACTGGCTCTTTATGCATTTGAAGTTATAGCTATTAATATGCCATCAAAGTGTCTAGCTCTAATACCAACTGCCTGCTCTTTATTTAAACTATGTTTCAACCCAGCACAAATTATTACTATTTAAAATATGTAAAAGATGAGTTCTTGCCTTAATAACTGATCATATTTTGTTTCCTCAGGCATGAATAACTTCCCTATGATTTTAATTTATTCATTAAAATATTACTGCTAGATTACCACTTGGGAACTCAGATTATAATATAGTCATTCTCTCTTTTGGTGCCTAGCAAAATATCTTTCACTCACTAAATATTTGCTAATTGCATGAATACCAGTTATTTCATTAAAGTAATACATGGCATCATAATGTAATTTTAAAATTAAACCTCAAGAAAATACTTCTAATGTTTTAAATGCTTTAAAATTATTTTATCAGTAAGAAGTTTTGTTTTATCAGATTTTATACTCTGAATTATTAACAAAGAGAAACAAAATAAAGCAATATCAAAATTCAAATTTAAAATAAGTTTTAATACTAGAGAAACAAACACAAAATGCAAAATGGAACTTAATCCAACTTTTTTTGACTAAAATATATATTTCAAATATTCAACTGAGTGATTACAAGAAATTCTTCCACATTATAGGTTAGTACTACTTCTGCCATTGATAACTACATTATGAGGCTTTCTTACTTATGCACAATAGACACAAGATATAGAAAACTAGAACACAAAAACTTCTCCCTTGTCAACACCACGGTTTTGTAATGAGAATGAAACATCTTAGATTCATAAGAAGAATGTCATGTGTCAGGTTTTTACCAATGTGTATAGTCCATACTTGTTGGCTGGAGTGGGGTTAGAAACTTCCCACAACTTCGGCTTGACAGTAAGGAATCAAGAATGGTGTTGCATTTTCTAAGGTTTGTATAAGAAAAACTGTGGACCACCAAGACATCTGTAGGGAGCACTCTAAAAGTGGTACAAGGCAGAGATAATGAATCATTATCAGGAAGTAGCTAAATAGGTGAATTTAAGGAATTTTCTTGGATCATCATGGTTTTATAAATTTATGTAGAATTTCCTTGGGTCTCATCCTTTCCAATAAAAGGCATGGAGTTGTTTAGACTTCATGAGACCTGGGAGAACAAGTATGGGATTGGGAAAGTAAGACATGTGTAGTTGCAAATATTGAGTTTGGAGGCAAATGGCCCAGAACTCTATGTTCCAAATAAGCTATCCAAACAGCCAGAGAACATCAGGAACACCTCAACAGAGACCAGTGCTTGAAACAGACCACACTGCTAACTCCTTAGAAGTTAAGAAAAGATATAGAAGTCTTGTGTGGATCTGTAGAATCGGTCTTCCCTCTGCACTGTATGGTTGTATAAGCCAGTTTGGAGATTAGAAGGGAAAGGGAGGAGAAACCTGAAAGATTGAGTATTTGCCTCTACATATAGTTTGTCTCCAAAATTCTGAACTAACCAAAGAAACAAGTCAAATTAAGTTAGTCTAACAAAACTAGAATACATTTAATTAACCCCGTACCTGTGCCTACTACATAAACAAGAAATATCATTAATTGAAGAAAACAAAACAAAGGTACTTGTACGTCTCTGTCAGCTTATAATGTCATTATAATAATCCTCTTAATGGTAAGGCTAGAAAACCCTTACCAGCTCAACTTCCCTGAACCAGTTAGGACTTTATGGTTGTGGTAAGCTGCATAATGTCTCCCAAATATGTCCAGGTCCTAATCCTCAAAACCTGGGATTATATTGTTTTATATGGCAAAAAGGGACTTTATGAATGTGATCAAGTTAAGATTCTTGAGATGGAAAAATTATCCTGCATTATCCCACTGGGCCTGATGTAACCACAGGGATCCTTATAAGAATGAGAACAGGCGTCAGGTGTTGGGAGTGGGGAGAGTGAAAAGATCTAAACTGCTGGCTTGGAAGTTGGGGGGCGGGGCACAGACTTTAGACACTGGAAAAGACAGGAAATTATTTGTTTGTTTGTTTGTTTTTCTTAGAGACTCCAAAAAGAATGCAGCTCTGAGAGCACATTTTAGACTTCTGACCTCCAAAACATAAAATAATATGTTTGTATTCTCTGAGGTAACTAAGTTTGTGGTAATTTGTTACAGCAGCAATACAAAACTAACACAATGGGTCTAGAAATAGTTTTCAATTTCTTCCACGGATAATTGGGTATTAATTTCCCATTTCAGCCACACACAGAGCACAGGTGGGGAAAAGTCGTAATTCTTTCTTCAGCAAAAAGCAGAGCCATATTTTTTACAGCATAACTATACACCTCAGTTTCTGTACCAAGCAGTGTCATTTCTCAACATCTATTGAGAAAAATAACGATGGAACAGGGATAAAATACAAGGAAGCTAGATAAATGCATGAACAGCAATGGACCATTAGGATGCAAAGTAAAATGCTCACAAAGATTAGATAATGCCAGCCCATTAATAGATTGAGAACATTTTATAATAGCCATCTTTGACCACAAAGAGTGATTTGGGTTATCTATAAATTATTATAAGACTTCAGAAAATATGTCTGAATACATTGCCCATTGTTTTGGCTATTTCCATACCCAACAATGTCAAAGTACATTAACTTCGGAGAAAAATAAAGCTACAGATTATTTTAAATAGAAAAAAAAAGCCTATTTTTCATTAAAATAACAACTTGTATTTCTGTGGAGCAAAACATAAATTATTTGCCACAAAAATAAAAGCAAACAAAAAGCTGGAATTTGTGTCATTATAGGGAGATTATGCCATTCCAATGTGTTCAGCTGTGAAATTTGTATTTCAGTTGTGGCCATGCAGAATTTAGAATCATATTGGGTGAACATCTATTCTTATGATGAATATATTGATTAAAACTGAATTTAACTCTCCTTCTTTCATGAAAAGCAGAGAAAGATGTTGCTACTGTTGGGCCGCATGTGTTAAGTCACTCCATGGGTATCACTGGATGGTTATAATTGGCTTCTACTTTGGACTCTGGGCTTATAGGAACAGTGAGTGGTACCTGAGATGCAGTCTTCTAAGGGTAAATGGCTGGGGTAGATACTCGGTTGAATTCAACCACTTCTGAGTACAGCAGATCTCATTATAAAGTGTCTGCTTTTGTGTTCCCAACAATAAGCCTTCCGTCAACTTTAAAGCAAATGATTGAAAACTATTCTATGAAGGGAGATACCAGCATTATAGTTTGGCAGGTGTTATAGGTTACCCCCGGCAGGATATGGTTTGAGCCTTATTTTGCTGTTGTGAACTATCTTTACTGTAAAGAATATAACCAGAACATCACAGAATAGTTTTAATCCCAATAGCATATAAATCTTTTTCAGTTCTAATGGATGAATAATCACTTTTCATTCGTGAGAGTATATACTGAAGAAATGTATGTGTGTGTTTGTGTGTGTGTGTTTGTGTGTGGAAAAATCAAATATTCAATTTTTGCATCTATTCAATAAAACATAAATTTGTTCAATGTTGTGAGGACATTGTAATCTTGTGATCAAAATAAGTTAGGAACTATAGTTGAAAAATCCATAGTGCTTCAGAGTCTAACCCCCTTAACATTCCTTGACATGGTTAGTTATCTCCATTTTATAGAAGAGAAATACAGTTGAGTGATTGTATAGCCACCTAAGTAAGTGTGAAGTCAAGGGCATCACCATGTTTTTCCCCGTTATTATAAGACATAAAATGCTACATCAAAATACATAGTGTTATAGGATTAATTCTAGAGGAAGACATTCTGCAGTAGAAAAGGAAAACCTTAAATTTGAACAGGAAAAGGCTTCTCAAGATTGACTACATTTCAGCCTCACTGTAAAGAAGGAATAAGATTTAACTCTGGGTATTTCACATCATCAACATTGCTATTGCACATGGTGAGCATCATTTACTATGTTGTTTGTTTTTTTTAATTGCTCTTTCAGACATTGCCTTTTTCTTATCCATTTATCCTTAATACCTACTTATTTTCCTCTGGCTTTATTGCTATTCTTTCCAAAATACTTACTTCAAGATTGTTTTTCAGAAAAGATACCCTCAGGACTTACAAGCATGAAGTTATCTTTGACAAAGCATCATATTTAAGTAGTATTTTTTAGCAAAATATACATTTTTGATGTTTAATACGTTTCTTAAAGTAAAATTAAAATGTTACTGACCCAGGGCGCCTGGGTGGCTCAGTTGGTTAAGCGACTGCCTTCAGCTCAGGTCATGATCCTGGAGTCCCTGGATCGAGTCCCGCATCGGGCTCCCTGCTCAGCGGGGGGTCTGCTTCTCCCTCCGATCCCCTTCCCTCTCGTGCTCTCTGTCTCTCATTCTCTCTCTCTCAAATAAATAAATAAAATCTTTAAAAAAAAACAAAAAATAAATAAAATAAAATAAAATGTTACTGACCCAAATATGGATGGTGAGGACATGGGGAAACTACACATCTACATACACCTACCAGACAACCCAGACCTTGTGCTCCTAAGAATTTACACAAATTAAACAAAAACATGCCCAAGCATTTGTACATGAATATATATAGAAACTTTATTTATAATAACCCTAAACTGAAAAGAAATCAAATGTCAACAGATGAAAGGATGGACTATGCATTTAATGATGCATCCTTAGCAATAAAAAGAATGAATTATTGATACACAAAATAACATGTAAAGATTTTGAAATAATTATGCTAAATATAAGAAGCTAGACAAGAAATATATATTTGAAACCCTAGAAGATGGAAAAAATGGAAAAAATGGAAAAATGGAAAAAAAATCAGTTGTGGAAAAAAACAGATCAGTGGCTGCCTGAGAATAGGAGGTGGGACAGGGCTTATTACAATGGGACACAGGAAACTTGTGGGGGCAATGGAAATGTTCATTGTCTTGATTGTGGTGACGAATGTATTAATTTGTAAAAATTGACTAAGCTGAACACTTTAAATATGTGCAGTTTATTGTACTGCATTTATACCTCATAAAGTTGTAGTTCTTTTATTTTTTTAGTTAGTTTTTTCTGAATTTTTATTAAAATTCTGGTTAGTTAACATATAGTGTATTATTGGTTTCATGAATAAAATTTAATGATTCATCACTTTCACATAACACCCAGTGCTCAACACAGCAAGTGTTTAGGGTCCGAGTCTAAAGCTTAGGGTTTTACCAGGAAAGCCATTCTAGGCTGACCCTAGACTCCAGTTTTTTTTCTTCACTTTAGGAAGTTTTGAAAAGTGTTGCTTTTTGCACTCAGCTCATCTTTCTGAATTAGCAGATAACCCCAGGAAAGTAGATTCTAAATGCTGGGCTCACACTTCTATTTGTTCTTTGTCTCTTAGATTTTGGTTCTGCAATCCTTACTACCTTATTAGGTTTCTAGTTTCCTTCCTTCTTTCCTTCTTTCCTTCCTTCCTTCCTTCCTTCCTTCCTTCCTTCCTTCCTTCCTTC
>NW_023270702.1:14517896-14649526 GCF_011800145.1 Mirounga leonina
TTCCTTCCTTCCTTCCTTCCTTCCTTCCTTCCTTCCTTCCTTCCTTCCTTCCTTCCTTCTTTCCTTCCTTCCTTCCTTTTCCTTTTCCTTTCTCCTTTTTCTTTTTCACTCCAGGCTTTCTTGTTGCTTTCATTGATTAGTCCAAATTTCTTAACTCTCTACTACCAAAATATTAAATCCCTTTGTTTAGATGACTTTTCAATATTATTTACATTTGATGAACTTACTAAAAACTGTATCTCAAAACTAATAAAAATAAATTTAGAAAAAATTAGAGGACTTAAATTTCAAATGCTATGTTACAAATACAATAAAAGATTTAATTTTTAATCAAAACAAGTTATTTATTAAGATAATTGCCTCTTTGTGTAGTGCAATAACAATTTTATGGATTTGATAAAGGTTAAATGATTGCTTCCAGGATCAATTTTCCTCTCTGTATTATGACTCAAGTAAATTAGAACACTTATTTTCTAATAGTAAGCAAAGTATACACCACCCCCCGCAGCACTGGCCAAGTGTTCTAATAGTAATGTGTGCCCTAAGCATTCTTAAAACTTCCTTCTTGGGGTGTCTGGATGACTCAGTTGGTTAAGTGTCTGCCTTCGGCTCAGGTCATGATCCTGGGGTCTTGGGATGGAGCCCCGCATAAGGCTCCCCACTCAGTGGGGAGTCTGCTTCTCCCTCTGCCTCTGCTTGTGTTCTCTCTCTTGTTTACTCTCTCTCTCTTAAATAAATCAATAAAATCTTTAAAAAAAACCTGTGTGTTGGACAATCTAAATCAGATTTTAAATAAAACCATTTCAAAAATATCAAATCTTTATTTTTAAATGTTTTAAAGAAGAATTTGTCCTCTGGTGATGGAATTTTCAAGAATAGAAAACAAATTATGGCTCATGCACAGTAATTTGCTTTATTTTCTAATGACAAGAATTTGGATAAATGATAGGGACTGATGGTACTAACACAAAATGATATAATCAAAAGACCATCTGATGTTTCTGTTTCATAGTAAAACTAACTCATATGTATTTAGGAAATTAATTTTTTCAAAATGTAGGCATTTTTATCTATATGTATACATTTGGATACACATTACTGTGTGACTTCTAATGTTTTCAAGGTTTTGAAATATAATATATCTTTACAAAATAAATTTATATGATTTTTTCCACAGAAGGAAATTTTTAATATCAAGGCAAAAATCATTGTTTTGCAACGTTAAAGTTTTAATTCATGCTTTTACTCTATAGGGTAATAAGTGTTATGTCCTATATTGTGGAGTCAAAAAAGTGAGAGAGAGAGTTTGGAAGATACCAATCATATTTTTAAATTAAAACTTTATTTGTACTACAAAGTAATACCATCTTAATCTATACACCATGTCAATTATGAATTTTCGATGACTTTTTGTGTTATTAATCTTAAATTTAAACTTTTTGTACAGATCTCTATGTTCCTATGCTAGCAATTTGAATGTGTTCTTACATCTCTGCCAACTTTAAAAGAAAGATACATATTAAAAATGTAAGGTGACTGGTGGTGCATGGGTGGTTCAGTTGGTTAAGCATCTGATTTTGTTTTGGGCTCAGGTCATGATCTCAGGGTCCTGAGATTAAGCTTTTCATTGGGCTTTGTGCTCATCATGGAGTCTGTTTGAGAATTCTGTTTGAGATTATCTCCCTCTCCCTCCCCCTTGTTCCCCCCCAACTCGCTTGCTCTCTCTCAAATAAATAAATAAATGAATAGAATCTTTAAAAATTAAAAAAAAAGTGAAAGGTAAGATGACTTGTATTTCCTTTTCTTAAATATGTACAAATTTTAAATCTGACATAACTTTTCACACTTGAAAAATTGTTCAAGAACTTCTTGGAAAATTCATACAAGAACAAGTTGAAATTCTAAAATATTTATGTGAGGGGTGCCTGGGTGGCTCAGTTCGTTAAGTATCTGCCTTCAGTGGGGATCATGATCCCAGAATCCTGAGACTGTGCCCCACATTGGGCTCCCTGCTAAGTGGGAAGCTTCCTTCTCCCTCTCCTTCTGCCTGCCACTTCCCCGCTTGTGCTCTCTCTCTCTGTCAAATAAATAAATAAAATCTTTAAAATAAATAAATAAATATATAAAATGTTTATGTGAGAATCTTAAATAACATACTTCCAAATTATGGATGTTTAGATTAAGTCATTTTAGCCTAAATTAGATACTTGCTTATACTGTATTTATTTATGTTATATAAATAAATGTGTAATAAAGTATTGCCAATAGCTTATTAATAATTTTATTCAATGAAAATTATTTTGTTCATATTTTGTTCAGCAGATAAAATGCCATTATAAGGAATGGTTAAATCTCCACAGTCTCTCTTACTGAATGAAGTACACTTCAGCTGCTATTCATCGTATCTACAATGCTTCAATATATGCAATGAAATGTATAGATTTCAAGTTACCTAACATAGACAGCAAAATAACCAGTCACTCATATAACCTGAGAAATCCTGGGTAATCACCCCAAATGGCTATAACACTAACTAAAAATTAATTTCAGTTACTTTATTTTTTATAAATTGGAAAACACTTTCAGGATTAACAAAATGTACCTTTCAAGGCAAAAAAATCAACTCCATCTATTTTGTCATTTTGTGCAATTTATTCACTGATGCTGATAAATTAAAAAAAAAAAGCCTCCGCCAGCATGACTGTGAGATCAATGCAACTGAAATATTTTGTTTACAATTTAACCTCCATTTCCCCTAGACTTTGCAGTTTTAATACCTATAGCAGTTGCATCTGACTGTATTGATCTGGTTGAAAATTAAAGGGCAAATAAAAGCAATTGAATAGCATCATGAAATATCCTCATCCAGGGCCTGCTTGATTAATTAAAGCATGGTACACTGCATTAAAATAAAACTTCATGTATTTGTTTTTATTTAAATTAGAATCACAGCTGAGAAGTATTAATAAATCTTAATAACTGCTTATATTGTTTAATGTTATGTGTTTTTCACAGTACTCTGATATGCAAGTTATTGAATTTGCTAATAATTTAGCAAAAAACCCTGAATTAGAGTATTATAGATCACTGTACCCATTCCAAATACAAGACAGTATTGTCAAATTCTCCATAGAAAGAAGCTTATTTTAACAGTCTATGTTATATTTGATGTTTTACAAAGGTATTAAATGCATCCTGAATATTATCACACACAACAGACCAAAAGTCAATGAGAAAGTATAGTTTCTGTTTAAACTTTGATATTCTGTAAGTGATCAATTTCCACTTTTAAATATTTAAATTTAATGCAGATAAAAGACAAGATTGGTAATCATCATGCTTAATATGAGTTACCATATAATGAGACCCTATTATGCACCAAGGACTTGACACATTATCTTTTATTTTCAAAACATATCAGCAAAAGAGGTAGTATGATTTGTATTGGATAGATGAGGAACTTAGGCATGATAAGTGTTTAAGTTACAGAATAAATGAATAAATTGGAGTTCATGTAAAGCTTGACAGGTTGGTCACTAAGCTCACAATATTCCTACTGTATCAATCTCCAACAAATTATTTTCATATTATTCATCTTTCTTATGACTACAAGACTGCTCAGCTGAAAGCAGTTGCTTGGTAAAATTTTCCTATACTTTGTAGATAAAAAATGGTTGAGAATTTCTGTCCTTTAAGGGTCAGAGTTCCACAAAGAAGCAAAACAAAATTTCTTCTTTTTTTGTTTCTTTTTTTTTTCTTCTTTTTACCTGCTGTAAAGGTAAAATTTAAATAACTTAAATGCATTAAGTGTGTAATTGAGTACAGTTTTGAAATATAATAAAAATTTTAATAAAGCAGTTTCTTTGAACATATAGATTTTTTTCCAGAATATCTTAAATAATATGTTCTCTTTAATAAGAAAAATATTTTAAACACCATTTTAGACCCATTATGCCTTATATTTCCTCTATTAATTCCTTTTGCCTCCAAAAATCCATTAAATGCTTGTCATACCCTCACATCTTACATCGTATTGGCAACCACCACAGCCACGTTGTAGTCAGGTAAGGTGCATAGCTTTGAAATATGATGATCAAGACATTGAGCCGCTAGGAGATGAATGTTCAGATTGGAGAAATTAATAGCTTAATTTTTATTTTTGTCAATATTTGTATATTTGATTTACCATCCACACACTAGGCAAGATAGATACTCAACTTTTGTACATGTTGTCAACAGGCTCTTTGTACCTGGAGTTAATATGGCCTTATAAGCTTATTAGATCCATGAATGTTTTATAATGTTAGATATTTATATATATTATATATTATAGCCCATTTAAAAATATATCCTTAGGTTTATTTATCATGATCTGTGTATCATTTGGCTGTGCAGGGTTTTTAAGATTTTTAATTGATTCCCAGTATTTAATAATCAAAATATTTAACATAAAAATCTAAATTTCTGCCTTCCCTTGAAAATTCAGAAAATATAGTACTCATGGTCTTACATTTTGGCAAAAATCACTGAAAAGAATAGCATATTTTACATTTACTGAGAGTATATATGCTCCAGATCTCTATAGAGCTCACCTTATTGTATTTATCAGTCTTCCTTGATTTGTTTTTATTACTTGTCTTACCAGGGAAAAAGCACTTTAGTTTGGGACTCCTAAAGTAGAGTAGGGGCAATAAGTTAGCCCCAAGTAAAGTTCCCTCTCTGTCCACTGTAACAAAACAGCAAGACTCAATAGGATACAGTCAATTCCAAGTTAGTAAACTGGACAACTAGAAAAAATCCAAACCTTACAGAACTTACCTCAGCACTCAAAATGTAAAATTTCCAATATCCAGCATGCATTAAAAACTTACCAGGCTTTCACAGGGGCAGAACAATATGATCACATTAGGAAGAAAATCAATCAATAAAAACATATTCTAAAATAAAAGAGGTGACTAAATAATAAAATTAAGACATTTAGTCAACAAGCCAGTAGTTGACCTAAAGTGGAATCATTAAAAAAATAATAATAATAAATAAATTAGTAGAAAAAAAATCAAACAAAAAAATTGACAAACACAAGAAGATGAAAAATATACAATATGCTATAATCATATGAAAAAATATACAATATGCCATAATCATAATCACATTAAATTGAAGTGATATAAAGACACCAAATAAAAAAGCAAATATTTTTAGTTTTGATAAAAATACTAAAGTTATGCTCTGTATATTACAAAGACACTGTTACATTAAAATTCAGTCTGTTGTACTTCTGTATACTAGCAGCAATGAAAAATTGAAATAAAAAATATGACTTACAATAACATTGAAATTTTATCAAATACTTAGAAATTTAATAATACCTGTGTAAAATCAGTTCACTGAAAACTGTAAGTCATTTCTGAGATGTTTAAATGATTTAAATTAATGGAGAGAACTACTATGGTCAGAAATCAAAAGTTTTGATATTAAGATATAAATCTTCTCCAATTTGATCCATAGGCTTAATAAATTACCATTCAAAATTCAAGCATGTGATGGGGCACCTGGGTGGCTCAGTCAGTTAAGTGTCTGACTTTTTGTTTGGCTCAGGTCATGATCTTAGGGTTGTGAGAATGAGCCCCATGTTGGGCTCCACACTGGGTGTGGAGTCTGCTTAAGATTCTCTCTCTCCCTCTGCCCCTACCCCCACCTCTTAAGAAAAAAAAAAAAATCAAGCATGTTGTTTTATACCTATTGACAAATTGATTCTAGAATTAATATATAATGCAATGAACCTAACACAGAATAAAATAGAAGGAAAAAAAATAATGGACTAAAATGACCAGATTTTACATCTAGAAGCTATAAAAAATATGAAAGTATGGTATTTCTGTAAAAATAAGCAATTATGTCAATGAAACAAAAAGATTTCAAAAATAGAACTACATGTTGATTGATTTTGTAAAAAGTGTGAATGTACTTCAATGGGTGCATGAGATAACTTTCTCAATGAATGCTGTATATAAACATATCTCTATGAGAAAAAAATAAATGTCCATGTTCACCTCAAAAATATATATAAAAATTAACTTCAACATTAATGGAAATATAAGACCTGAAACTACAACTCTTTTAAAAGACATAGATGACATTTTTGTGCCTTTGAGTTAGGTAGTGAATTCTTAGAACACAAAAACTGAGAAGTATATAAGAATTTTTGATTTTATCAAAATTCTTAAAAGTTTGCTTTTCAAATATTCAAAAACTGAATAAAAAAATATTTGCTTCTGAAAAGCACTGTTAAGAAGATTAAGAGGCAATCTACAGAGAAAATATTGTAAAAATTATATCTGGCTTAATTCTTTATCCAGGATATGTAAAGAACTAACAATTCAAAAAGAAGAAGATAAACAATTTGATTAAAAAATGGCAAAAAGATTGGGACAGTCATTCTATTAAAGAAGATAATCAGATGGCCAGTGTCATGTGAAAAGATACTCAACATCACTAATCATTTGAGAAACACAGAGTAAAACTATCTTTATATATCTTTACCCTTTTACTATATCAGCAAAAGTTTTAAAAGGCTGAAATTGCCTAATGGTAGAAAGAATAAATGTCATCTAGAACTATTCATGGTCAGGGTGCAAAATATTGCAATCATTTTGGAAGTTTTCTACAAAGGAAAATATACACTTTATACTATACAGAAATTCCACTTGTGAAATTTGTGAACAAAAAACCCAAAAACTATTTCTGCAAAAATACTATTAAATGAATTTCATAGTACCTGTATTTATAGAGGCAAAACAAATAAACAGAAAGCAAGTTGGAAACAAATAGGTAAACAGAGTCACCAAGTGCTCCAGCAATTCCAATCCTAGATATATACACAAGAGAAGTCAAAAAACATGTCTACAAAATAAATTTATACATGATTGTTTATAGGAGCATTATTCATAAAAGCCAAAAAGTGGATAGTATCCTAACACCCATCAACTGATGAATGGATAAATAAAATGTGATATATTTATACACTTGGCAATGCAAAGAAAGTACTAATATGTACTACAACATTGTTTAACCGTAGAAATTTTATACTAAGTGAAAGAAGCCAGTCACAAATGAAAATATGCTCAACATCACTGATTATTAGGGAAATACAAATCAAAACTACAAGAGATACCACCTCATAACCTGTCAGAATGTCTAACATTAACAACACAGGAAACAACAGATGTTGGCAAAGATGCAGAGAAAGGGGAACCCTATTGCACTGTTGGTGGGAATGCAAACTGGTGCAGCCACTCTGGAAAACAGTATGGAAGCTCCTCAGAAAGTTATAAATAGAGCTATTGTATGACCCAGCAATTGCACCACTAGGTATTTACCCAAAGGATACAAAGTACTGATTCAAAGGGACACATGCACCCTGATGTTTATAGCAGCATTATCAACAATAGCCAAAATATGGAAACAGCCCAAATGTCCATCAATTGATGAATGGGTAAAGAAGAGGTGGTTTATATATGCAATGGAATACTACTCAGCCATCAAAAAGGATGGAATCTTGCCATTTGCAATGACATGGATGGCATTAGAGTGTATTATGCTAAGAAAATAAGTCAGGCAGAGAAAGACAGGTACCATATGATTTCACTCACATGTGTAATTTAAGAAACAAAAGAGATGAACATAGGGGAAGGAAAAGGAAAAAAAAAAGAAGAGAGAGGGATGCAAACCATAAAAGAGACTCTTAACTATAGAGAACAAACTGAGGGTTCCTGTAGGGGAGGTGGGTGGGGGATGGGCTATATATGTGAGGGGTAATAAAGAGGGCACTTGTTGTGATGAGCACTAAGTGTTATATGCAAGTGAGGAATCACTAAATTCCACTCCTGAAACTATCATTACACTTTATGTTAACTAACTAGAATTTAAATAAAAACTTGCAACGTTGAAAAAAAACAAATGACTAATACTATAAGGCTCCATTTGTATAAAATGTTCATAACAGGCAAATCTGTAGAGGTAGGAAGTAGATTGGCAGTTGTTGAGAGATGGGTTAAGTCGAAGTGGGGTTGGAGGTGATTGTTAAAAAATGAGGTATTTACTTTTGGGCTAATTAAATATTTTAAATTGATTGTGGTGACAGTTGCATAATTCTGTGAGTATACTAAAAGTCATTGAAATGAGTGAATTCTGTGGTATATAAAGTGTATCTCAATAAAACTGTTAAAAAATTGAAAATGACCAAATTATCTATCAACTGTTAAATGGATAAACAAATTTTGGTTTACATATATTTGATTCAATATAAATTACTGTTCAGCAATAAAAGGAACTTTTGTTGATATACACAATATTATAGATACATTTGAAAGGTATGATGCAAAGCAAAAGAAGCCAGGCATAAAATAGCTCACATTGTATGACTTCATTTATTTTAATTTCTACAAAAGTTAAAACTATAGACAGGAAAAAAAAAATCAACAGTCAGGATCTGGGTGGAGATGTGATTGCAAAGGAGCAGGACAAGAATTGAGAGGTTGATGGAAATGTTATATAACTTGAATGTGGTGATGTTCATACACTTGTAACATTTTTTAAGACCTCTAATGGTACCCTCAAAAATGGTGAATGTTACTTTGTTAAAATTAAGCCTGAAATAAACCTGATTTTATTTTTTCAAATATTTTTTTTAAAGATTTTATTTATTTATTTGATAGAGAGAGACACAGCGAGAGAGGGAACACAAACAGGGCGAGTGGAAGAGGGAGAAGCAGGCTTCCCGCGGAGCAGGGAGCCTGATGGGGGCTCGATCTCAGGACCCTGGGATCATGACCTGAGCCGAAGGCAGACGCTTAACAACTGAGCCACCCAGGTGCCCTGAAATAAACCTCATTTTAAAACACCATTTAAGTAAAATCAAAAAGATAAATAGCCACATATTCATTTTCATATTCAGTATCAAAGTTTAATTTTATGCCTTCTTCAGTGAGATTACTACCCTTCTAAGGCCTCTATAAGCCTTCCTTAGCCAAGCGGACTGTTAACAATAGCACAAGCTTTTTGTGTTAGAGGCTCCTGGTAAATCCTAACCTAGAAACGTTAGAATTGATGTTGGAGCATGTTGGAGAATATGTGTGGCTTGTTTCATTTCCTATTTGGCCAAAATCTGTTATTTCAGATTTTTAATTTAATTTATCCTTAATTTAGTTACATGTTGCTGATGATTACCTTCTCTTGAGGGCCAACTTGTATTTGTGACAGAGATTCTGCACCTAATTAACAGTCTTTCAAAATCATTCTCACATATCTTTCCTGACTCTGACTTCTTCTAAAACACTGCCAATTTTCATAGTGATGGAAGCAAATATATCAACTGAACTAACAATCAAACAAGCTTATACCTCCAATCTTTGGTTCAATTCACCTAAGCAAAGGCAATAAATTCACCCTTCATCCTCTGCCTGTCAGTGAGGAAGTTATGTGGGAGAATTAAGCAATCTAATCTCAGAGACATATATAGATTTGAGTTGAGAAAATATGGTATCATTGTTACTTTACAGACAAACCAGTGTGATTCAGGGAGGTGAAGGGTCTTGTTCAGTTATCAGGCAAGAAAGCACTGAAATCAAAGTTTGGGCACAGATCTATCTTCCCAATCCATTTTATTTTTAACATATAATATTGCCAGATATTTACCTTAAAAATGAAATGCATCCTTAATGAGATAGTACACTCCACTTATTTCATAAATAGCCCACTTGTCCTCTACACGCTATTTGGAAATCCTGGGGATAAATAAATCAACCCTAAAGTAAAAATCGTTAAGGTGAAAAATTTTATTGTTCCATTTGATGCAAGTCAATCATTAAAAGAAAATACATATCGAAGGATATATTTAAAATAGTCGGAAATGTTTTTCTTCCCTATATATTTGTGCATTACTGTACCTGGTATTTCTTTACTTTCCCTTAAACTATAAAATAGAAGCACTAGCAAGAAACAGTATTCCTTAGAATATGAATCTGTTATTTAATCTATGCTGGCATAAAATATGTTTATTCTTCATTTTCTTTATCTTTAAAAAAGGTTATATTTTACTTAATAAATATAAAAGGATACTAAAGCATAATATTGGAAAACTACTCTCAGCAAAATTGAAAGTGCTGGAAAAATAAAACACACAAAACACTGAAAGGGAGTCTAGCTACTCTTCATGAAGTCTGTACATTTTCTCTCTTGACTTTAAGATCTGTTTATGGATTAAAATTGTTACGTTTACTTACATAAAAAACATAGACCGTGCAAGGCATTTGATATTTCAATATCTGCTTTCTGATAACACACACTTTCTTTTTTTTTTTTAATTTTAATTATTTATTTGAGATAGAGAACATGAGCTGGTGAGAAAGGCAGAGGGAAAAGCAGACTCCCTGCTCATAGGGAGCCAGATGCAAGACTTGATCCCAGGACCCTTGAGATCATGACCTGAGCTGAAGGCAGCCGCTTAAAGGATTGAACCACCCAGGCACCCCATAGACATTTTCTTATTCAAATTATGCGTCAAGTTTTTCATTTATAGTACTATTTTTTTTTTTTTTTTGGCAAGTAGCAGGATCAAATACTAGTGTATAACAACAACAACTACCTAGAGTTGAATGTAAAGAACCAAACCATAAGAGACTCTTAACCATAGGAAACAAACGGAGGTTTGCTGGAGGGGAGGGTGTTGGGGGGATGGGATAACTGGTGATGGGCATTAAGGAGGGCACATGATGTAATGAGCACTGGGTGTTATATACAACTGATGAATCATTGAACTCTACCTCTGAAACTAATAATATACTATATGTTAATTAAATGAATTTAAATTAAAAATAAAATAAATACAAAGAAAGGCAATTAACCATTTCTTTTTAGTTAACTTTAGCAAAATAGCAAAATTAACAGAAGTGATGTTTCCAGTCTCCTCAGGAATTTTCCTCCTTTGGTCTTATCCCAATAGTACTGCTTTCATCCTAATAGAAGGTTTTATGGCTTTTTGCACAAGTTAATTGAATTTTACACAATTTCCTTTTCAGTAGAATGAACAAGCTACTGAAGGGTGGAAAAATGATAATAGAATGATTAGGAAATAAGCAATAGAAAGTAAATTATTTTCTGACATCAAGATACCAAGTTTAATATATTCAACAGTTTTTTATCAGCGTTTATATCTATATAGCCTTTGGCATGTCTTACCAGACACATCCCCTTTCCTAAAGAATTTCCATCTTCCCAAGCTCAGACCATTTCTTCTTCTGAGACAGTTGGCTTTTGCAACACTTCTTCATATAAAGGCAGGTTATATGCAACTCCCCTCCAACACCACTCTCCATCCCAGCCACAGATGAAGAGTCAGGGATAAGTATGTGACCAAATATAACAAAATATAACCAATGTCTCACAACACCTGTGAGACAGGTGATGTCTCACAAAAATTAGGAGTTAGAACATGAAGAAAGTTGGATCTAGGGCTTCCATATTGAAGGCGTATTGTGGGGCCCTATTGATCAAGAAGAAGGCAAATAGAAAAATCTGGATTGCAAAAATGGGAAAGATAAACAAATATTCCCAAAAGAATTGAGACTAGCAATGAGAAAATTGAACATGGTTTTCCTGGTAGTTTTCAGTTTCCTTGGTTGTTAGACCTTGCTATGGTGTTTGAGTTTCAAAAAAAATGTGTCATTTTCCTTATAATAAATGTGCTTAGACTATAGCTACTTTGGACACACTTCTGTTTCTTTTAATAATAATTCCAGATAATAATAATTCCAAAACATCAAATATTTTATATTCATTTTCCAAAAAGTCCCTTTTTGATCATCTTGTTTTCTTTTTTTTTCTTTTTTTAAATTATGTTCAGTTAGCCACTGTGTAGTACATCAGTAGTTTTTGATGTAGTGTTCAATGATTCATTAGTTTTGTATAACACCCGGTGCTCATCACAACACGTGCCCTCCTTAATACCCATCACCTGGCTACCCCATTGTTTTCCATAACATAGGATTTGAGCATGTTTTTTGCTTGCTTGCTTTATTTAGTGCTAAGTAATGAGTTCCATGGGTTAGCCTTGAGAATGTCTCTAGGGGATACAATGTTTGAAAGTTAAAGAGAATAAAATCTTCCCTTGCTAGAAGCTGTAGAGGGATATAACTTGAAGCTATATAACCTTCAAAAAGATAAATTTGATAGAGTGTTAAGTTGAGAATATTATGCAATCTCCAGCCTTATATCTTTTTAAGTATAAAGGCATGTTAAAAATATACAATATTATTCCATTTTTTATTATTGCAAAATTGCCCTTGGAAATATTATTTTATCAACATATTTTTAAAGACTTAAAATTCAGAGTGATATTTTCCATAAATAGGAGCATTTCAGTTTGGTATTCTGCAATTATAAACTATGTGCCTTGTCTGATAATCTATTAAACTGTACATAAATTTTAAATTGACAACTATCGATTTCTGAAAAGTATGAATACTTGTAAAATATCCTTGTTGAAATGGAGAAATTTGGTGGTTCTCTCTTCCTCCATTCTTGAATGTAGAATAAAACATAGTTTTTTTGTTGTTATTACGTCAAACTGAAATCGAGTTTTAAAGACTTTCTTTAGGGGTGCCTGGGTGGCTCAGTCGTTAAGGGTCTGCCTTCGGCTCAGGTCATGATCCCAGGGTGCTGGGATCTAGCCCCCCATCGGGCTCCTTGCTCAGCAGGAGGCCTGCTTCTCCCTCTCCCACTCCCCCTGCTTGTGTTCCCTCTCTCGTTGTGTCTCTTTCTGTCAAATAAATAAATAAAATCTTTAAAAATAAATAAATAAAAATAAAAAAAATACTTTCTTTAGTTTAAATGAATATTTCATAAAATAATTATTTTTATTTATGATAATATTTATATAGAAACTTATTATTTCATTTTGCTTTGAAGAAAAAATACTTTGGTTATAAAGTGAGCCAATTTACTTTATAGAAAAGTTTGTGAGAAGTTTCTACTGTATTATCTTCAATATCTACTTATCTTAAACTTTGCATACACTGTTAACTGGATTAGAGATTACTTTCTTTTTCATATAACAATGTCTAAATATTTTTTCCTGATTTTTGAGTTCTTGATTTCAGTATATACACCTGTTGAATGAAACTTGTTTCATATTTCTATTTTGAGGATACAAAGGGAAAAATAATTGAGAAACGGTACTTTAAAAAACCCACTATGTGCAATGCAGCATGCTATGTAGATTATTAATGTAACCTTTGTTTATAAGTTTTAATCCTCCAAATAATTTTAGTAGGCACTTTTAAGATAAATTACCTAAAATGGAGTAAGTTAAATGACTTGTCCCAGACACAAAATTAGCAAGTCTTGACTAAAATTTTCACTGATATCCCATTCTACTACATGCCCTACGTGTTGGGTTTTTCGCACCAACTCATTAAAATTTCTTATATTTTTAATATTTGAGTCTTCTAACTCCTAAACTATAGATGATCATTTGAGCTTAAAAATATTTGTGTCAGGGGCGCCTGGGTGGCTCAGTCGTTAAGCGTCTGCCTTCGGCTCAGGTCATGATCCCGGGGTCCTGGGATCGAGCCCCGCATCGGGCTCCCTGCTCTGTAGGAAGCCTGCTTCTCCCTCTCCCACTCCCCCTGCTTGTGTTCCCTCTCTCACTGTGTCTCTCTCTGTCAAATAAATAAATAAAATCTTAAAAAAAAAAAATTGTGTCAGCCCAAGATATTGAAAAAAAAAAGTCATAAGAATATCAGACTTTTAAGGATAACTTTCAAGGAACTATCTAGCCACAAGCTAAGGTATATTTGGGTATAAATGTGTTGATTTAAAATATATTTAAGGCGGCACCTGGGTGGCTCAGTCAGTTAAGCATCTGCCCTCGGCTCAGGTCATGATCCGAGGGTCCTGAGATCGAGCCCCGCATTGGGCTCCCTGCCCAGTGGGGAGTCTGCTTCTCCCTCTCCCACACCCCCTGCTCGTGTTCCCTCTCTCGCTGTCTCTCTCTCTGTCAAATAAATAAAATCTTTAAAGAAAAAAATTAAAATATATTTAAGTCCCAAAACGACATCCTTTCTTCTTATTCCCTCTTTTCTTCTGTTGTTTTGATGTTGTCTCTTCTTGTCATTCATTCAATTTCCCTTTTTTTTATTTCCCCTATGTTCCTTTATTACCATAGTTTTATTCTCTTTCTTCTCTTCACTAATTTTTAAAACTATAGTAACTTCCAACTAAATTTATCTAGTGACTGTGAAACATCATGAAAATAGTTGTATGATCACTTGCTTCTGTGAGGCTTGTAGATTTTTCAGGCTATGACCATTTTTCTCAGAGCTGTGTCACTCAGGTTTGTAGTGTGCTCGGTTTGGACTCTCTAAACTTTATTAACACTCCCTGAACTTTATCTGTCAGTTTTTTCTAAGTTTATTCAAAGCAAATTTATTCGATTAAAATTAATGTAGATAATGAATATGATACTCTTCAGAACTCCATCTAAATTATAACTCTACTCCTTTGCCTTGATTTATATTTATGTGAATATTTGCTTAACTTTTTACATTTGTACACAGAGCTGCATCTAATTTTTTCAGAGAATATTTTATGTCTATGATGCCCAAGATAGTAACAACATTGGAAAATATTAGTATCGTTATGTCAAATGATATGACAAATATTAATGGAATTTCTGAATGTTACCATCACCTTGATTGTTTACTGTGTGCTTTTCAATTTCATATAATATTTCCCTTACCCTCAGGAAATCAATAACCTGAAATTACTTGAAATTACTGTTATATGTTGCCAATTTTTATAGTTCTACTATTTATTTGTGTCTATTTTTGAACTCTATGTAAGCAGAATCCTAGGGGATATAAAGATGAGGCTTTTTTATTTAACACTCTGATTATAAAATCAACATGACTGTCAATATAATATCAATATCAAAATTTAAGATCCAATTCACTGCATTTACATCTATAAAATAATCTACTTTATAATATATGTGGATACCGCAATGCATTTATACTTTACACTGTCAAAAGACAAATAGGTTGTAATCCTTCATTTCTTATTACAGGAAATGATGCTTTGAGTCTCTTGAACATTAATCCTGAGACACATGAAAAAGAGTTTTTCACAGGTATGTTCTGGGGAATAGGTCAAATAGTACATATATCTTCAAATTCAATAGTGAATGCAAAAATATTTTCTAAACTGCTTATAATAATTTTCATGCCTAGAGCATACTGATGAACCTTTCTATCACAGACTTCATATTTTTTGTCAGTTTGTTGGAAGTGAGATGTTACCTCATTATGTTTTTTCTTTTATTTTTTTCTTTTTATTTTTTTTTATGTTTTTTCTTTTAACTTGCAATCTCTACTTACAAATAAGGTTGAACAATTTTCCGTACCTTATTGATCATTTGTGTTTCCTTTCCTGTGTAATGCCTGCTAATGTCTTTTTGCTCATTTTCCTAATGTGTTTCTGTCTTTTATTGATTTGTGGGAATTTTATATATTGCATAGCAATAATTTGCCTTTTATAAATATTGCAGATGTCTTCTAGTTGTGATTTGCTTTCCCAGTAACATTGTTATATTTTGAAAAGAAATTCTTAATTTTTATATAGCTTTAGTTTAAATTTTGGCTCTTTGTCCTAATTTTTCATTCTGCAAATCATAATACATGGTATTTTTATAGGTTTTTTAAAATATGGCATTCACAAACAAATTAGTTATCTGTCTTGAATTGATTTTTATAAATGGCATAAAATATAAAATTTCATTTATTTTATATGGTTAATTGTTGCTAAAATCATTCATGGCTTTATAAGTACTTTCTTTCAGGATTCTTCCCAAAAGACTTTAAATACTTGTCTCAGCTGTATTAAATCCTGACATTCGGACACTTACATGAAAAGACATTTTTACACAGTATTTGTTTAGTGATATCAACTAACAACTCATATTCTGAAAATGTGATGTGGGGGGTGTATATTATATAGACACATTTTTACCCTCCAATTGTCTACGCAACAAATACAAAGGACACTACAGTAGAAAAATCAATCCGGGTTATATCCTAAGCATCCCGAGAATTGGATTCTTTGCTTCTATCTTGAAAGAATGGCACCATCATCTAGATTTCTTCAGAAAGAGGTTATCTGAATGGGAACACAAAATTTTGTTGATTTATTACTATGGAATAACCAGGGCAGATGATTTTCTGTTTTAAAGAGAAGCCATATTATTTAAGGACAGTTGCTACACTCAAAGCTACAGAAAAAAAGACACCATTTTTTGTATATTTTAAATGTACTATCTTACAACCAATGCAGTTCAAGTCCTGCAATCATTTAAATTATCCCTGCCGGGGCGCCTGGGTAGCTCAGTCATCAAGCATCTGCCTTCAGCTCAGGTCATGATCCCAGGGTCCTGGGATCTAGCCCAGCACTGGGCTCCCCGCTCTGAAGGAAGCCTTCATCTCCCTCTCCCACTCGCCCTGCTTGTGTTCCCTCTCTCTCTGTGTCTCTCTCTGTCAAATAAATAGATAAAATCTTAAAAAAAAAATAAATTATCCCTGCCAATTTCCACTGTTATACATTAAACTTGCATCGTTGCCTTTTTTACATAGCATAGATACTGCATTATTCACTGTGGCTCAAACCACATTTCTCTGGACACAATTTTAAATCATTATTGCATAGTAAGACTCATTTGGAATAAATATGTCCCTCCACATTTTCCCAACACTCTATTCATCTACTAGTTAGCTATGGTTACTATCTGCCCTATGTTTTTGTACTTTGTAAATATCCCTTATATAGGAGCTGAATAACAATTATTTCTTAAAAAATATTTGTATCTCTTAAACTAAATTTATTTTAGGTAAAGGATCTTATGTTATTTACTATTATATCCTGGAAATGAGTACACCTCCGGATGTATAAAAAATATGCCAAAACTGATGTTAAAATGGGCAACATATTTTAATAGCAATTGGAAAATGAAAAGCAAACAAAATTAAAAAAAACACTCATTAGCATTATCAACAGAGCACTTAATAATTCATGCTTACATCTTCTAAAAATTGGTTGATGAAATCCAGAACAAAAATAAAAATCAAAACATCACCTATAATCCTGGCAAGAATACATTAGTTGGTGTATCTTGCTTGGAGGTCATTATGGATCCCTGGCTAGCCATCTAGTTGCAGACAGCACTGGAATCTATATCTACTTCCCATTCCACAAGGGAAGTAGATATATATTAAGTTTATTATTAAATGGTAGAGAGGATTTAATCCCCAGAAGAAATACAAAGAAAACACATGCAGCTGAGCTATGCATTTCGACTTTACTCCAACAATATTTGCTCATCTGATAAACCACTCCATCTATCCGTGGAAATGGTAAATGAGGAGAGAAAATAATTCAGTGTTCAAGGAAATTCCGACTGTATGGAAACAAAGAATGTGGAGATGTGGAGAAATGGGAAAGAAAGAGACCCATAAAAGAGATCAGTTGTGACTAACTTACCAAATAAGCTTCCTAAGCATTAATTTAAAGAATTAGAAAATCCAAGGCATAGTTTGTGATAAAACTTATATTTAATTTCAAAATATTATTAAAATAGAATTTTGTTGACTTTCCTTTTTTAAGATTTGTTATGCATTGATTTTGAATTACATATAAGAGAAGCACCATAAAATCTTCAGTTAATGTTTCTAAATGTTTTCATCTGGCTCCAATGTAAATGACTGAATTTAGATGGAGCTTCAGTGTGATAAAGTCAGAAACCAAGAGGCAATAGGAGTTACACAATTTATACACTGGATATAAAACTAATCAGAATCCCAAATTCAGCTGACCTAGGAGGACTGCAAATGAACAAAGCAAGGAAAATTAGGAAATACATATTAATACACAAGGGAGAGGATAATGCTGTCTGCAATTGTAGAAATATTTTTGAATATGCACATAGTCTAATATCTTTGTAGATCACAGTGGGAAAACTTCACTGATTCAACATTTATTTTTAAGATTTTCATGTAGATTTTTACTGTCAAGCACTATCATATGTGTTCTGTATATTGACTCTTAAACATTATAAAATACCTACGAGATAAGTACTATTGTCACCAGATGACAAAGCAGAAAATACTGTAAGTAATAGACCAGGGAGTCAAGCTCAGAAAGCCTGGTTCTAGAGAATGTGATATGCTATGCTATGCTGGAGGACTGTCAACGATACATGGTTTGAAACTCTAGAGGAAACTGATAATGTATCGTCATTTAGATTACTTGCATAAGTCAGGAAAGCTACTACCCTCTCGAGGAGCTAGTTCTGACATATCCATATTTACAAAACTTTTGAGTGGAGATAAAATAGATACCCAGAGAAACTCATATAGCATCACAGGAAATAAGATTCAATTCCAATTTAAAATCTCTTATGAATAAGATTTCTCAGGGGCCTGGGTGGCTCAGCTGGTTAAGCGACTGCCTTCGGCTCAGGTCATGATCCTGGAGTCCCGGAATCGAGTCCCGCATCGGGCTCCCTGCTCAGCAGGGAGTCTGCTTCTCCCTCTGACCCTTCCCCCTCTCATGTGCTCTCTCTCATTCTCTCTGTCTCAAATAAATAAATAAAATCTTTGAATAAGATTTCTCATTTAACATGATACCTGGCAGTACTGTCTCACATAGTACTTCCAAAACCACCATTACATTTCGAATGCAGGTACTACCCTCACGTTTTATTTTATTTTTTTTAATTTTTTTTTAACATTTTATTTATTTCTTTGAGGAAGAGAGTGAGAGAGCACACAAGTGGGGGGGCAGTGCAGAGGGAGAGAGAAGCAGACTCCCCACTGAGCAGGGAGGCCAATAATGCAGGGCTCATCCCCGGACCCTAGGATCATGACCTGAGCTGAAAGCAGACACTTAACCAGCTGAGACACCCAGACACCCCTCACTTTGTATTTATTTATTTATTTATTTATTTATTTATTTATTTATTTATTATGTATTTATTTATTTATTTTTACTATCTTCACATTTTAAAGGCTACGGTGGACCAAAGGTCAATGTCTAGAGAAAATTTACAATAATAGCTACATTGGTAAAGATAATTTATCTTAATTTTATTTTGTCTATGTTATTTATTTAACATATAGTGTATCTCTGAATTAAAAAACAACAAAAAACTGTATTATCCAACTATTATGGATTGAATTGTTTCCCTCCCCCCTAAAAAAATTCATATATTAAAATCCCAACCCCCAGTACTTCACAATATAACCGTATTTAGAGATAGGGCTTTCCTCAAGATGATTAAATTAAAATGAAGCTGTTAGGGTGAGCTCTAATCCAATGTGACTGGTGTCCTTCTAAGAGGAAATTTAGACACACATAGACACCAAGGATGCACATACAGAGAGGAAAGACCGTATGAGGAACCATTGAAAAGATGGCTATCTGCAAGTCAAGGTAAGGAGCTCACAGAAATCAGGCCTGCCAACACCTTGATTTTGAACTTTTACCCTCCAGAACTGTGAGAAAATAAACTTATATTGTTTAAGCTACACAGTCTGTAATATTGTTATGGCAGCCTTAGCAAGCTGACACACCACGCAACTGCTTGCCAACTATTTCAGAACAAGCCATGCTACTTCTATTGTGTCATATTCTATTCCAGTTTTCCATTCACTGTCTTGCAAGATGACAAACTCAGCATGAAATCGAGGAATATGGGTTGGAAAAGCATGGAAAACATGACCAGTTAGGAAAATCAGTGTAAGTAAGGACAAAGTAGAGAAGATTAGAAAACACAGTACATGTAGGGAAAGAAGTCTTTGTTGTATGAAAATTTTAATTATTTCTTATTCTCAAAATGTCAGAAAAAAAAAAAGGAATTAAAGCCATAGCAGGAGAATACAACTCAATGTTATAGACAAACACCAGGGGAATATTTTCTAAACATAAGCTATACATTTAGAAACTGCTTTTCACACCTAGAGCTGAGATGGGAAGCTGAAATTATACAAGTGAAGAACAGTAACGGTAGTAAAGTTTTTTGTTGTTGTTGTTTTTTCCTAACGCATGCTTGGATAGATATATACTCAAATATGAGAAAATGAAGCAAAATAAATGGTGCACCTCTAAAGCTAAATTGTATCATGTGGGAAGTGAAGCATTGCAGTCAATATGCATAATAAGGCTCATCTCTGGGAAAATTCCTTTTTTTGCCCTGATAGAAAAATATTAGTAAATATTTACTGTGGGTGTCTATGTCCTCTAAAAAAGAGCAGTGAAAAATGGGTAAAAATAAATTGAGTTTAAAACAGAGGACAGTGACCAAATTGAAAATAATACAACATATTATAAAGTGCCATAGCAGAATTTAAAATAAAGTAAAAAAAAACAAAAGATCAAAGTCAATGCTCGCTGAGGTTGTGGAATAATGGAATTAAGGTTTTTATTGGACAAAACAAAATCCAATAGTTTGAATAGATGGTGACGGAAAATTTGAATTGCAATGAATAAAACTTTTCAAAGTTTTCTGATTTGCCAAACAAGATCAACTCTTTATGGAGATTCAATAATGAAGAAATAAACTTAAAAAAATGTGAAAAACAAGCATTGTTTCTGGAAAATAGAGTATGGTGAAAAGTTAAGAAATTATGGATCTCTCAAATATACACCATATGAGTATAGTAACATCCAGACTTCTATGTCCTTAATTCACTACTTGTGGAAGACAGAATTCTCAGATGACCCCTAATGACCTTCCCCTAGTATAAAAATTCCTCCCTTGTGTGTGTGTGTGTGTGTGTGTGTGTGTGTGTGTAACCTGTGAATATGGTGAGACATCATTTCCTAGATTATGGTAAATTATATGGCAAATGGGAAATTGATATGGACCTGATTACAAGGGCCCTTTGAAAGCAGAGTTTTCTCTGGTTGGCAACAAAAACGGAATTCAGAGATTTGAAACACAAGAGGATTTGACTTGCTGTTGCTGGCTTGAAAATGGAGGGGGATCATATGAAAAGGAATGTGGGTTAACTTTAGGAAAGGTAATGGCCCCTGGTCAGCAACTGGCAAGAAAACTAGTACCCAAGTCAGGACCACAAGGAAGTTATATCTGTCATCCCAGTGAGACGCCAAGCAGAGAATCCAGCCATGCTATGCCAGGCTTCTGACCTATAGGAGACGTGCTTTAAGTCATTAATGTTGTAATAATCTGTTACATAGCAATAGAAAAACAATGTATTTCTAGAGTATGTCTTACAAAATGATGTATCAAATCCCTTAAAGACATTTCCCATCTACAAAACATTCGAGAACAGGGTATTAGTCTGGTGGGAATATTGAGTAAAGGGAAAGTAATCAGAGAGATGAAATTTAAAGACAGAATGGAATGACAGCGAGGAGATTATTTTTTAATTTGGTTGGCAATTAAAGTTTTATGACCTGAAAAGAGAGTTAAAGATGAATCTTTCTAAGGCATCATGAATTTCAAAAGGTCTTCTAACGAGAAAACTGAACTCCTAATTCTTTGGCATTTAACATTTCCTGCAATGACTACCTTTTGGATTTAGCAACAATAAAAATTAATACAAGATGTGGCAGGGTTAACATTTCTCAGTATGGATTTCTCAGTTATGATTTGTAACACTTGACCTTAGCACATATAATTCTCTTCTATTTCATGTCATGGATCTAGGAAAATTAATCTTAGCCCCTATAAACAGAAAACTTTTTTTTTTTTTAAGTACATGCCAAAAAAAAAAAAAAAAAAAAAAAAGCACACCTAGCTGAGAATTACACCTTGACTCAGAGTTTCACAGGGGGCAGTCAGGAATCAAGCACAAAATATGGTATATATTCTTGCAAAAAGTGTGGTGTGACATAAAGGCTGTGCAAAAATCCTCCATTTCCCAATTATCAAGAACATAATATAACATGTATTTTTCACTGAATGTAAAAATAAACACATTAGAAAAAACTGGAGATGTTCTTGGAGACAGCGATAGTTAGTAAATGCATTTATATTAGGATTTGCAAACCATTAATGGAATTTGTTTGATAATAAATCCATAATTAAGATTATGTTAAGTTGGATCCTACTTTTTGCAGTTTATAGTAAAGAATAACAATTTTTTCTTAAAAAGATCCATAGTTCTTTGAACATCTAATCAAAACACACACACACAATCTTTAAAATCATATGAGAAGACATAAGGCAATTTGATCCGTTAATACATTGTAGCTGTTGAATATATATACTTTCAGGAAAATTATATTTCAGTGGACTTATATTCCTAAATATTTTCAAAATGACCAAAATTACCAAGTAGATTTTAAGAATATATTTCTAGGGAATAATAGAGTCCTCAAATAATCAGTATATATTTATAATCCTCCCAAAATAATATAATTCAAAATACTAAAACTCAAGTAATCTTTACTTCAGAAATTAGAAAATATTCAGATTTCACTGATAAACATTTTAAAATAATTCAAGATCAAGTGAATATAAATAATGATTTATAGTTTGGAGACTAAAGAAATAAGAAATCCTAACTCATAGGAGATAATATAACTTGGAAGATCTAATATATTTATAATTTTGCAAATTTTAGCATAAAATATTTAAATATAGGAGGAACACAGAATATATAAACAGTATGCAAGCAACTGGTAATCTTTTATGTAAATTGTTAAACATAAGAACATGGTAAATAAATGTGTGTACATCAAAACTAGCTTCCCTGAAGGAAATGAAATAGATATCTATTTTTTTCTTTCCAAGGAAAAAATAAACTCTAGAAAAAGGGAACTATAGGGTCTCCTGGGTGGCTCCGTTGATTAAGTATTGGACTCCATTTCAGCTTAGGTCGTGATTTCAGGGTTGTGAGATGGAGCCCTGCATCTGTCTCCACACTCAGTATAGAATCTGCTTAAGATTCTCTCTCTCCCTCTCCCGCTGCCCCTCCCCCTGTTCTCTCTCTCTCAAATAAATAAATCTTTAAAAAAAGGGGACTATATATTTTATATTTATAGACATAAATATATATTTATAAATACATATATAAATATATTTATATGTAAATGTATATATACATATGTATATAATTTTCCTTACTAAATAAATGTACTGAAACCAGAATTGTAAGTACTTACAAATGAATCTTTGAAAATATTTCAACCTCTGTTTTTTGCTCCCCAATGTACTATCTTCCATGTTAGTGAGTTAACAACATTATGCTGGTGGAATTAGAAAAAAAATATCAGGTTATTATTTACTTCTTTTTTTTCAAGTATCAAATATAAGAATGATACTTATATTCAACTTTTGAGTATTGTTTTCTTTCTTAGTTCTTTGCTTAACTGTGTGTTTTTTATTTAAGAAAAAATACCTAATGGCTTCATGTTAGTAACAATTAGACATTTATTCACTAAGCCTGAACATTAAGAAACAACATTGCTTCGGATAGAAAATATGGGTTACAAGCAGCCTGCTTGATAATGTTCAAATACTAGGAATGTATATTAGTCAGACTAGTAAACATTTAAGACCACAGGAAAGACTAGCATGGTAAGAGGAGCTCTTGGAAAGATTGACTATAGCACTGAAGCACTAAATGAAATGGTTGTATAAAATTACTGTCACAGTACCTGGCGCAGGGTGGACAAACACAAAATATTACTTTCCTCTTCCTTTCTAATTGGCTGAAATTTATGTGTTCCTTAAATTGTCAATTGAATGGTAATAAGAAAGTCATGTGAAATTTAGTGCAAGACACTAAGAAATTCAGGCACTTATGTTGTCACAAATTCTGAAAACTTGGAATGCTTAAGAATCATTCCCCCTTCTGGGACAAAGATAAAATTCTCACAAAGACAATAGATAAGTTGTTTTATTCTTCCTTGCAATTTCAAACCTAACCTTGGTATTTATTTTAGATTCTTCTTTCTGCATCATTCTTTTTTTTTTTTCTTTGATTTTCTTTTTTTTTTCTTTTTACAGCTGCAGGAAAAGCCACATTTCCAAATATTAATCATATCAGTATTGAATTTGATGCTCTATACCTCCTTTATTATAAAAGAGAGACAGCATAGATATATGAAATAAAATCTAACTGCCTATTTCTTGAACAGGCAGGGTGAATATTTAGATTCTCCAAACAAGAAGCCTTTCTAGCTCATATAAAATTTATTTATTTTTTTCTATCCAAAGAGGTATGTTACAGATTTGGGTGTTATTCTAAATCACAAGGAGACTTCCCATTCTTTCTCCTGTAAATCGAACATATCTAGAGTTGCAGGATGACACATTTTGCCTGAAAGATAGGGTAACTTTTTCCATGAAAGTAGAGCTTTCTATTGGTAGCAAGACTAAAGAGAACACCAGTTACTTTTGCAAACAGGCTTGTTTGAGCTCAAGATTACTAGAAAGAAGTCAGATAAAAATTTTATTCACAGATTGCAAACTCTCCCTGACATTAATTACCAACTATGTATGTGTATATGGTAGAGGGAGAGAAAAACAGACTCCAACATACCATTAAGTGATGTCCCTTCAGGGGAGGTGGGGTGGATGCCCACTTACTTCTTCAGAATGTTTACCAACATCTTGGAGAATGCACTAGACCCATGACTGAAATTCAGTGACAGTTCAATTGTCAAGACAAAGCAGTGTATTCCTTAAATAATATCACTAAGCAATATCATTAAGTAAAACTCACTTTTATGTCAAAACTAGATTTATCAGGGCAAGCTTCAGAAGGAATAACAACACAATAAAAATTGCCTGTTAGGATCTAAAGGTGTGTAGGTTTGAAAAAAAAAAAAAATCATATCATTGCTAATTTGAGGTTAAAAAGAAACTTCACTTTGTTTTTGGTTTCTTGGTTGTTTTTGTTTTGTTTTGTTTTGCTTTTTTGGTTTTTTAATTACAACTGAGAATAATAAGGTGTGCCCATTGTTGTTTTTCTGAATTTGGATTCTGTGAGAGTGATTTGCAGTATGTCCTAAAGTACTAGCATCATTGCCTTGGTCCCCACTAGCTGGGAGAGATACAGTTACATAAGCCTGCATTTTGAAGCCAAAGAGAAGCCTAAAAGCTTTTTAAAAGCAATGTCACACAATTTTCATGGTGTCTTTAAGTTTAAACTGTACACTGAAAGTCATGTTCTGACTGCAAAAGGCCGGCTTCTCATAACCAGCTTTCTTCTCATGAAGCGGCTTTCTCCAAACATGCTTCACTTTTGTTTGTTTTGTCAAGTGAAAGACAAAACCACACAAAAAGCCAGCCCTTTTCTTTCTTCCTGTGATAAATAACAAAGTCTGTTCAAGTGGAAAGAGTAAGATTGGATGCACAGAATACATTACTGTGTCAATAAGACACTATCGATTCTGGGGCCAATAGCCCTTAAACCGCATGGGGTAAAATGATTCCTCAAGGTGAAGTTCATGTTACTCAAGGATAATATAAGAAATTTGGATAAAATAAGCAAACGGAACCATAAGTTTTGAAAATTGTATACAAAATAGCATATATCATTTCTCATAATGACGTATGAAACAAACTCTAAAATTGGTTAAATGACTAATTAATATGCATTTGTGAGCAGCTGAGACATAGCAATTGTTCTCTTTTAGAAGGCAAGGAGTTGCTTAGTTTATCAGTCATAGCTATCTAAGATATTTCTTCTGACTTTTTTAAGATGAATGCAATATGTAAGTGGAAGAGCACCCTCATCTCTCTCTCTCTCTGAATAAACCTTTGACATTTCTCTGGATATCTTTTGTATATGTATATAAAATTATTGTTTTAGATAATTTATTTTCTTATATGTGCTCACTGAATATTTTTAAAAATATTAAATGATAAAATATAAGGAAAACAAGGCTTTTAACATTGATTCCTTGTTAATTTTATTTATAACCAATTACTCTAAAATATATAGATGCATTGCTTAAAGTATTTACCCAGCCCTAGTGACTCACACTCTTTATAGTTTTCCTGTTCAGCTAAAAAAAAATGTTTTATAACACTGGACCTTAAAAATATAATAGTAAATCAGTCACAACAAAGACTGTTTTCCTTACCTGTATAAAAATCCTTAAATTTATATCTTGATTCATAGACTCACTCTAAAACATACTTATAAATTCACCTGGAAACTCAACATTCTCAAATGAATGATTCCTATAGACATCTCAGTTGTAATACATTCAAAACAAAATTCATGATAGCACATGTATGCATATATACACACCCACACCCACACATACATCTTCTTGTAGTTCTGGTTGAACATTAACATCACATATTATATGTGCAAAATTTTAGTCAGTATATTCTGTGTCTTCCAAAATCATCCTTTTTCTCTACATAACTGTTTGTACATAGAATTTAAATTTAATATAACTCAAGAAACCCAAACAATAGTAATTCATCATGACAAGAGCAAGAGGATATTTTGCAGATGGTCAATAGACCAATTGGTGTTTTCATGCGATGACTTTTCTTAATACACTGTCAGTATTCAAAAGTGTATATAGCTAAATAAATTTGCTACCCTTAGCTATCATAAAGGAAAAAAACCCTGTAATTATAAATATTGAAATCTTACTATTTTCTAGGTCTTTGCTCTCGCATACGTGATCTTATAAACTTAAAACAAAATGCAAAGCATTCCGTATGCCAAATAAATAATGAAGCACAGAGCCAACAGATATGTTACTGCTTTCCTGGATAATTTGGTTACTGAGAAAATATAGGTCAATCAAATAATTATATAAAAATATGAACGTATAAGCTGTAATATACATTTAAAAAGAAAGGTAAAGGGAAATATGACTATGTGGCTGTATATAATAGAGAATTATAAATAAAGAAGAGATACTATGTGCTACTTTGGAACACAATTTTCATTACTTATTTATAATCTCACAAAAAATAATTGTGTCTCTAAAAAAAACCTCGTAATTTTTAGCAATGATTTAAAATGTAGTTCAGGATAAAGATGGGCGTCACTTAAAATTACTACAGCACAGCTCATTTTATTGCACTTCATTTTATTGTACTTGGCAGATACTGGGTGTTTTACATATTGAAGATTTGCACCAACCCTGCATCAAGTAAGGGTATAGATGTCATTTTTCCAATAGCATTTGTTCACTTCATGCCTCGGTGTCACACGTTGGTAATCCTTACAATATTTCAAAGTTTTTCATTATCAGTATATTTATTATGATGATATGTGATCAGTGATTACTACTCACTGAAAGCTTAGATAATGGTTAACATTTTTTTTAGACATAAAGTATTTTTAATTAAGTTATGTATGTTGTTTGCCATAATGCTATTGCTCACTTAATGGACTACAGTATAATGTAAACATAACTTTTATGCACTGAGAAACCAAGAAATTCTTTTGATGGACCTTACTGTGGTGGTCTGGAACCAAAACTGCAGTATCTCTGAGATAACCCTATATTTTTTGACGTCATAGATCATCTGTATCTTTATATTTGCTCTTAATTGATACTTAAAGGAAAGAATCAAGGATTAAAGTGCTTTCTGCTACTAATATAAATTACCTATATGGTTTCAGGTTTGATTGTATGGTTATGATATGTATTTCTATTCTGGCATAATTTTTGAAATAATTTCTAACTTGAAAATAGAGACTTGTACAGAGTTTTCACCTCTTTGGTTAGATTTGTTCATAGATATATCATGGTTTTTGGTACAGTTTTAAATGGGATTGATTCCTTGATTTCTCTTTCTGCTGCTTCATTATTGATGTATAGAAATGCAACAGATTTCTTTACACTGATTTTGTATCCTGTGACTTTATCAGTTCATGTATCAGTTCTAGCAATTTTTTGGTGGAGTCTTTCAGGTTTTCTATATAGAGTATCATGTCATCTGTGAATAATGAAAGTTTGACTTCTTCCTTGCTGATTAGGATGAAATTTATTTCTTTTTGTTGTCTGGTTGCTGAGGCTAGGACTTCCAGTACTATGTTAAATAACAGAGGTGAGAATGGACATCCCTGTCTTGTTCCTGACTCTAGAGGAAAAGCTCTCAGTTTTTCCCGATTGAGGATGATACTACATGTGGGTCTTTCACTCATGGCCTTTATGATGTTGAGCTATGTTCCCTCTGTCACCATTTTGTTGAGTGTTTTAATCAAGAATGGATACTGAACTTTTCTGCATCAGTTGAGGGGATCACATGGTTCTCATCCTTTCTTTTTATTAATGTGGTATATCACATCAATTGATTTGTAAATATTGAACCACCCTTGCAATCCAGGAATAAACCACGTTTGATCATGGTGAATGATCCTTTTAAAGTACTGTCAGATTTGATTTGCTAGAATTTTGTTGAGAATTTTGCATCCATGTTCATCAGGAATATTGGTCTGTAAATCTCTTTTCTACTGGGGTCTTTGTCTGGTTTTAGCATCAAGGTAACGTTGACCTCATAGAATGAATTTGGAAGTTTTCCTTCCACTTCTATTTCTTTGGAACAGTTTGAGAAGAACAGGTATTAACTCTTCTTTAAATATTTGGTAGAATTCCCCTGGGAAGCCACCTGGCTCTGGACTTGTGTTTGTAGTGAGATTTTTGATTACTGATTCAATTTCTTTGCTGGCTATTGGTATGTTCAAGTTTTCTATTTCTTCCTGTTTCAGTTTTTGTGGTTTATATGTTTCTAGGAATTTACCAATTTCTGTACTCTGAAAACTATAGAACACTTATGAAAGAAATTGAAGATGACACAGGAAATGGAAAAACATTCCATGGTCAGGGATTGGAAGAACAAATATTGTTAAAATGTCTTAATACCCAAAGCAATCTACACATTTAATGCAATCCCTATCAAAATAACAGGCATTTTTCACAGAGCTAGAACAAACAATCCTAAAATTTGTTTGGAACCACAAAAGACCCTCGATAGCCAAAGAAATCTTGAAAAAGAAAAGCAAACCTGGAGGCATCACAATTTTGGACTTCAAGTTATATTAAAAAGCTGTAGTGATAACAACAATATGGTACTGGCACAAAAAATGGACTCATAGATCGATGGAACAGAATAGAAAAACCAGAAGTGGACCCACAACTATATGGCTAACTAATCTTCAACAAAGCAGGAAAAATATCCAATGGAAAAAAGACATTCTCTTCAACAAGTGGTGTTGGAAAAACTGGACAGCAATGTGCAGAAGGATGAAACTGGACCACTTTCTTACACCATACACAAGCATAGATTCAAAATGGATGAAAGATCTAGATGTGAGACAGGTAACCATCAAAATACTAGAGTACACAGGTAGCAACCTCTTTGACATCAGCCGTAGCAACTTATTACTAGATATGTCTCCTCAGGCAAACGAAACAAAAGCAAAAATGAACTTTTGGGACAAGATAAAAGGCTAAATGCTTCTACATGTGAGGGAAACAATCAACAAAACTAAAAGGCGACCTACGGAATGGGAGAAGATATTTGCAAGTGACATATCTAACAGAAGGTTGGTATCCACAATCTATAAAGAATTTCTCAAACTCAATACCTAAAAAAATAATAACCCAGTTAAAAAATGGGCAGAAGACATGAGTAGACATTTTTCCAGAGGAGACATACAGATGGTTAACAGACGCATGAAAAGATGCTCAACATCACTCAGCATCAGGGAAATACAAATCAAAACTGCAATGAGATACCACCTCACACCTGTCAGAATGGCTAAACTCAACAACACAGGAAACAATAGATGTTGTCAAAGGTGTAGAGAAAGGGGAACCCTCTTACACTGTTGGTGGGAGTGCAAATTGATGCAGCCACTCTGGAAAACAGTATCGGAGGTTCCTCAAAAAGTTAAAAATAGGACTACTCTATGATTCAGCAATCGCACTCCTCAGTATTTACACAAAAGATAAAGAAATACTGATTCAAAGGGACACATGCAATCCGATGTTTTTAACAACATTTTCAACAATAGTCAAATTATGGAAAGAGCCCAAATGTCCATCGACTGATGAATTGATAAAGAAATGGTATGTGTACACACACACACACACACACACACAATGGAATATTACTCAGCCATCAAAAAGATTGAAAATCTTGCCATTTACAACAATGTGGATGGAGCTAGAGTATATTATGCTAAATGAAATAAGTCAGTTCTGTCAGAGAAAGGCAGATACCATATGACTTCACTCACATGTGGAATTTAAGAAACAAAAGAGATGAACATAACAGAAAGAAAATGAGAGAGAGACAAACCATAAAACAGACTCTTAACTATAAAGAACAAACTGAAGGTTGCTGGAGGGGACTTGCGGGGGAGATGGGCTAAATGGGTAATGGGGATTAAGGAGGAAACTTGTAATGAGGACTAGGTGTTACATGCAAGTGATGAATCACTAAATTCTATTCCTGAAACTAATATTGCACTATATGTTAACTAATGGAATTTAAATAAAAACTTGAAATTTCAGAAAAAAAGGAATAGAGAATTATATATTTTGAAGTTGCTTCTAACAAGTACTGTTAAATATTTAATATAAAACATTATTTTGGCTAAACCTAAGTTTCCACTGCAGACAAAAGTTTTAATTGAGAGCAAACTTATCACACAACATAATAAAACCAAAAAAAAAAAAGATTCTAGATTATGATTTTCCACAGAAAAGATATATTTATCTTGTCACTATAAAAATATATGTATTTAAATATATGCACACAAATACATTTGTTCACCATAAATGTATTTTTAAAATATTCATTTCAATGTATCTGAAAGTATTTATTTAATGAATATTTTAATTCACATGAACTTATGTAGTATCTAACATAAAGTAGTAATGCAAATTTGAAAATCAAAAGTTTCTGAAGGATACAGGACTAGAAGTTTTATCCTTATGAGTCTTATTAACATTCATGTGTATACACTGGACAATAGAAGCATAGTGAATTTTAATAATTCATTCTGGCCACAAATTTACTGATTAGCAAAGGTAATTATTTGGAAATCAATTCTGATTCTAGAGATGTTTTATTTAAACATTACAGTATGCTGTCAGGAAAACTAAAATGTGTCACTGTAATTTTTTCCACTTATTAATTTATGTTCTTTTGCTTATTTAACTTAGTAAATACATAATTCTGTGAATATATATGAAAATGCACTCTTGTGTAGTTTCTGAGCCAACTTTTATGCTCTAAATTCAGATTTTGGGTGACCTTGTCTACTATCAGGCCTATACTGACATACATATTTTCCCGTATCCAATCCCCTATAATTTGACTTATTTCTTATTTTTCATACTGTAGTTAACAGCATCACAAAGCCAAAGCCTTTATAGTTATATTTGAAATACCACCTCGTGTTAGTTCAATCTCAGAATTGTTTCTAAGATCGGCCTTTCACCTTAATCTTAAATACTCCGATCAGGTATCCATTATGTTTGTGTGAAGAAGGCAAACGTGTCTTAATTAACCTAAATACTGTTAGTCAAATTCAACATCAAGTCTAACACCTATAGCAGTGTTCTCAAGCCTTTTATGAACATGCATCTACCAATATATTTAAGTGTAAAACTTCATAATTAAATATATCTTTATGGTTTCTATACAGGTAAAACACAAAATAGGAAATGATAGAAGTTAAATTGTACAAGTAAAATAATATTTAAAACCTTTTCTATATTTTGTTCAGTGGCAAAAATATAATTTAACATGTCTAGTATTCATTTTTATATTTCTGGAGTAATACTTTGTAATACAGTGATTTAAGTAAATGTGCCTACATGTAGATTTCCAATGCTTGATTTTAATGGTTACATGGAAGAAAATGATAACCTTACCAAAATATGTTGATTTAAAATGAAAAAGTACATCTTGGGCTGTATGAACCAAATTATATTTCGTTTTCAATCACAATGTTCATTTTTTAAAAATTCAGCTCATAAATTTTTATCTTCACTGATATCAACCATTTGTTTTTAAAGCCTAATCAGTGCATATTATATTTTAATATTTTTGTTTGCATTTTCAAATTCCACTGCAACTCTTCATATGGAAAATGACTTAGAAGGTTAGAATATTTTTTTCAAGTTTTATAAAGTGTCATAAGAGTTTTGTAAGTGAGATATTTATGCTATATTGGTAGCGGAATTAAAGTGGGTTATTAACAGAGATACTAAAGAACCAAGGTAAAGGATACAAGTTAACTTCACTTTAGATAATGCAAAATCACAACTGCCATAAGATGAACACTAGACATGATATCCCCAATCTGAGGTACATATTTTGCTGGCATTTCAGTGCTCATGGTGCTCCGATGCAGAAGAAGACCCTGCAGTCTTTTCTCAGGCTCCTCCCACCTCCTCTAGAGAGCCACCACCTGCAAATTCCTACAAACAATCTAAACATATCCTGGCCTGTATAAAGTATGAATCAAAAGTTAATTTCATGTCAGTTTTTAGTAGGCTGAGGCTTTAGGAATGTTTAAGTCTCTTCTAGATACCAGAAACATTCCCAAATAATGCTTCCAAATTTATGTTTGAAAATTTTATTTTAGAAGCAGTTATTTGGACAATTGTAAGTGCACCTGTTTGTCTGTTTGGTGACATAGTTCTGACATTTCTTTATTCTAGCAAAGTTGAACAAATTTTAGAATATAACTTTATATTAAATTTGTAACCAGCATGTAAGCTTGTCAAATTTCCAAGAGAAGCATACATACTTCCAGAAGGTGAATAAATAAACTAGAGCAAATAACAATTCTTCACATTATTCTTGTTTTTCGGGTGATTTAAAATAAATGAACTTGGTATATTGTTCTTATGTCATCATTTTAAGCCCATAAAATTCTTCAATTTCATTATATACCTTACCTTATGCACGCTAACTTCTAATTTTTCTGCTATTTATTTTAAATGTCATTTAATTTTCTGAGTGTGTTTGGCTGCTATATTTAACTGCCATTTTGTTCTGTGCCACTCTTCTTAAGTGACTTTTTATAAGACGCCTTTATTGGAATAAAAAATGTGAACTTCTGTTTATTTTATTTTTAACCCTTTTTTTAAAATTCAAGTATAATTAACATACACTGTTCTATTAGTTTCAGGTGTACAATATAATGATCCAACAATTCTATACATTTCTCAGTGCTCATCAAGATAAATAGATTCTTAATCCCCTTTATCTCTTTCTAATTTAAATATCTTGGTTAACAACAACAACAACAATATCCTAGTTAACACACAGATTTTCAACTAACTTCAGATGATATATTTTTCATCTTTTATAAATGGTTTTGAAGGCTAATATAATTGTTTTTAATTTTAGTTCTATACTCTTAGGGTTCTTCAGCAGGGCCTGAGGATGAAACTGACATAAGACAGATTAACAAGAGAAAGGTATACAAATTCATTTAACACAAGCTTTATGTGACACTGGAGATTTCATAAGGAATGAAGACTCTTAAGAAGTGGCAAAAACTAAATGTTCTTATACTAGATTGAACAATAAGAAATAATTGTGACAAAGTAACTAAACTATGTGCAGAGGCCAAAGGAAGATAGATAAGAATGATTTTAACAAGGTCTGTGTGTATAGACTTCTCTCAGCTGTGACTCCTCATTGAAGAATGTTTCTTTTTTTCTGGTGTAGAGAAGTCATCTCTTACATGGGAGCTTTTATCTCCTGTTTTCAAAAAGAAAAAGGGAGTTAGAATACCCTTCTTGTATCTGCTGTTTTTCAAGTGCCCTCAGCTCAAAATAATCCTTATATCAGAGTAGCATGTTTTGGGTGGACTATAACGTTCTCCTTCAATGTCACTTTTAGTGTTTTCAGAAAGGATATATAATCCTTTTTAAATTAGTTAATGTATATTTATTTTTTCAAACCCATTTTAAATATTATATCTACATGAAAGCCTTCCATTAACCTGTAATTCATTCTAAATTGCTTTCTTCTATGCTTCTGGACATTATTTCTATTTTAGACAAGCATTAATCCACTGTTTTGATTTTGTTGAATTCCATGACTAAAATTTCTTATTAGATTATAAGATTCTTTGGGGCGCCTGGGTGGCTCAGTCGTTAAGCGTCTGCCTTCGGCTCAGGTCATGATCCCAGGGTCCTGGGATCGAGTCCCACATCGGGCTCCATGCTCAGCGGGAAGCCTGCTTCTCCCTCACTCACTCCCCCTGCTTGTGTTCCCTCTCTTTCACTCTCTCTCTGTCAAATAAATAAATAAAATCTTAAAAAAAAAGGATTATAAGATTCTTTGAGACATAGGTTGTATCTTCAACTCCAACTTTTAGTATTCACTTTTATTTTCCTTTAGAAGGCTTTCAACAAATATTTACTAAGAACATTTCTGATAGTTTTTCCACATTTATTGATCTGATGACAATATTTCTTTCTTTTTTTTTTTAAGATTTTATTTATTTATTCATGAGAGACAGAGAGAGAGAGGCAGAGGGAGAAGCAGGCTCCCAAGGAGCAGGGAGCCCGATGCGGGACTCGATCCCAGGACCCTGGGATCATGACCTGAGCCGAAGGCAGACGCTTAACCATCTGAGCCACCCAGGTGCCCTGATGACAATATTTCTGCAGTGTTGGATGTTAACCTAGAATCCTCAGATGAAGAATAAACATGGGAAGCTTAAGAAAGTCCATGGACCTTTTTTGGGAAAATAAAGCCTGCATCTGATAACAATGTCTCCTCACATCTCTGGGGAAAAGAAATCTCATGACTCTAAAATATTATGAGGGTTCAGTTTATATTTTCTAAGGCCTTTTTGTTTGTGGAAATTTCTTTTAAGAGACTACTTGTTGAGGACCCCTGACATACACTCACATAACAAAAGAAATGTGGTATTATCATTGGGTTCTACTGTGGTTGCCTAAGTGGATCTATATCCTCCAATAAGAGTTCTTTGGAAATCATGTGTTACATAAAAGGAAAAAAAAATGCATTTAATTGTGCATAAAAGATATAGTATATTTTGTTACAGTAATTTTCCTACAATAATAATTCATATGCAATTTGTAAATAAGCAAATTATTTAATATAATTTGGAAGTCTCACTGAAATGTGCACATTACCTTGTTGCATCACCATGAAACCTAGCAGCTGAATGCTGTTTATTAACCTAGTTAGGGGAAACAATATAAAGTAGTAGTCTGTCACCCCATGATGTTCCTTTTGGATTAGCTTAACCTCATGCTCTGTCTTGGAAGAGGTTAGTCTCAGTTTTCTGTGATAATTGTGGGGAGGAATCAAATACAAAACAAAGAGCCAGAGCCCTCCATCTCTAGTGCCACAACAATTCACACAGAGCTTTTAACTATATCTTCACCTATAACTTCTGGATACATTTTCCTTCTGCTTTTGTTTATAAAATGCAGATGTCTCGGGGCGCCTGGGTGGCTCAGTCGTTAAGCGTCTGTCTTCGGCTCAGGTCATGATCCCAGAGTCCTGGGATCGAGCCCCGCATCGGGCTCCCTGCTCCGCGGGAAGCCTGCTTCTCCCTCTCCCACTCCCCCTGCTTGTGTTCCCTCTCTCGCTGGTCTCTCTCTGTCAAATAAATAAATAAAATCTTTAAAAAAATAAATAAAATAAAATGCAGATGTCTCTTGCCTTTCTCATATTCCATCAAGTAGCTGTCATCTATTTCTTTTGAAAAAGCCAAATATTAGCTATAATATTTCTTAATGGGTTAGATGTTTTAGTATTAGATTTTATTTGTGTAGTTATTTTCATGTACGTGTATTTTGGTTACAAAGTATGACTAGCCCCATTCCTATTTTTATTCAGATATATATTTTACTGGACACTATTTTCCACAAATACATGCATGGTGTTCAGGTAGAAACTTCTCTCTTTACACAATTTTAGTATATTTGATTTGAAAGCTGTGGAACACATTTCACAAAGCAAATTTTACAAAAATATATAAAAAATAGCTTCAAATTTTAAAAAGAGAGATTTTACATATACACATTAATCTCTAACTTGATAATTTTTTTTTCAGAATAACAAATTATGGCTCCCGAAATTTACAGAATGTACATAAGCTCACTTAATAGGTAACAAACACACCAGCCTGCTACTGTCCCATACCCTAACCACATGGCCATGACACAGGAAATTTTAGAATAACAGGGTAAAACTAGCAGGGAATTTGTTTTAATAGTTATAGAGCATTATCCAACCTATTTTATACATCAACAAGGTAAAGTTAAATTTTACCTGATTTAAGCTTTATTAGATATTTTACTTATGACAATTCCATGTTGTGGGATAGAGGTTTTAAAAAGATGTAAAAGGTGAATACAGAGCATGGAAACAAAATGAAGAGACCTTTAAAAACCAATTCGTTTTTCAAATATATGCCAAATACATGAGGTAAACATGAATATGGAAGTTTTAAGTAATAAAAGTAAAGAGAAAATATTTCTTTTCAGCAAAGCTTTTAAAAGGATAAGGCAAAATAGTCTCAAAGAAAACCCTGCAGCTTACAAAATGGTTTGCCATCGCAACGATTAATTTCTAGTTTATAATGGGTTTTACTTTCACACTTTTGCAGTAATACATTCATTTCATGCCCAATTTATACCAGAGTTAGTCAAAGAAATCCTTATCAAGACAAAGCAGGGTTTTATTTAGTCTTATCTTTTGAGCTATATCAGCATGACATTCTGTAAAACTGGGAGATACTAAATGCAATGTACCAATAAAATGTGGGTAAGATCTATTTTAGATCTCTAATGGAAGAGAAGACTATTGTTTTAACAACACACATAGCTTTTGATCTATTCAGCTCGTATAGATCTATATTATCTGAGTCAGTATGAATCGATTCCCAAAATTTAGGGAGGCATTAGTCTTTGTGTTTATGTGTGTGTATCACTAAATAATCTAAAATGGAGAATGAGGGTATATGCTTTAGAGTTACAATGGTGAGCAAGCTTCACCCTCCTTTTTAGTATTTTCCATCACATAGCAGCTTTTAAGGCGGGAGGTGGAGGAAGAATTGAAAACCATATAATGGAACAAAATTGGACTTTGTAAGTGGATTGTAATAATTATAATAGGGGGAAAATTTCCTCTTTGAAAATAAAGGCTGTGTGAAAGGATGTGAAATCTGGTTTAGTGTGAGAGTCTTGATTAATTAACAAAAAAGTACATACACCTATTTAGAATGAAAGGCTAAAAAACAAAAAGCCCAAATTCTCTAGAAGCTCTTTTTTGGTGATCTTCAGCTGTTAAAGATTCTATGCTTGTAGATCCCTAATAATTATCTATACCAATTTTTAAATGATATTGAAATTATTGTTTACTTTTTCTCAAATTCACTTGACAGTGACATTTTTTAGTAGATCCAATTTTTTTTAATTTCATTTTTTAAATTTCCATATCCTTAAAACTTTCAAGCTAAGTGGCATAAAATGACAAATACTTTTAGGGTGAATAAATGAAAAAAATAAACTAATAGAATGCAGATTACAGATAAAATTATATAATTTTAAAATGTCACAATCAAGTATTTCACTTGGAAAATGTGTACTTTTTTCCCAATGAGTTTTGGTGAATATTGATCGTATAAACTATTCACGAGTTTGTTTGCTGAGTTCAATATGGAAAAATACTATGGCAATTGAGTATAATTAGGCAAAAAACAAAACAAAAAACCCAAGAAAACCAATGCTATAGTTCACACTGTATGCAGAAGTTAATTGAAAATGGATTATGGATTTAAATTTAAAATTTAATATGCCCCACTATATCGGCAAACCAAATATCAGAGAAAAGAACTGTTACTAGAATATCTGAAGCACCCCTAAAATTCAGTAATAAAAGCAAGCAAGTAGCCCAATTAGAAAAGAGGCAAAGGCAATCAATGGGTTTTTTCCAATAGGAGATCAGATGGAAAATAAACATAAAATATATATTACATCATTAGCCATTAGGAAAATGTAAATTAAAACCATAGTAGGGTATCACTGAAAATTTATTGAAACAATTGAAATTAAAGAAAAATAATAATTATAATACCAAATGCTGGCAAGGATCTGGAGAAACTGGATAACTCATACATTGATAGTGGGAATGTATAACACTATAGACATTCTGTGAAAGGTTTGATAGTTTCCTATTAAAACATGCACTGATCATAAGACCAAGCAATTATTCTCTTGGATATTTATCTCAGAGAAATAAAAACTTAAATTCACACAGAAACTTGCACATCAATAAAACCTGCACCTAGATCAATAAAGAGAATATTACCACCTCTATAGGAACTTATTTGTAACTCCATTCTCCAACAGTGAAAAATCTATTTGTTATTATTACTTGGTTATTGTATGTTTAGTTATTTGATCAATCCCACTGTGTGTGAACAATGTTCCATCACTTTTCTTGCCCTCCTTCTATTTTGGGGTTTTGAATATCTGTGTTCAGGTTCTGAAAACGTACGCTGGGCTGCCCCTATTACATCCATCCCTACTCTTTCTGAATACCTTCATTATGCCCCTCACCCCGCCACTACAACTCCAACATCTCACACTGGTCAGACACAGGTGCTTCCATTTTCTTTTTACATAACTTTTAATTTTTTCTGAAAGTAAAATATTTCAATTTTCTGAAACTAAGAGTATAAATGCAAGGCAAACTCTGAGCCTGGACCTAGAGCCTCAGAACACATAAAAAAAAAAATATAGTGGATTCAAAAACAAATACTATATTATTTCAATCATATGTGGAATTTAAGAAACAAAACAAATGAGGAAACAAAGAAAAAGGACAACAAACAGACTCTTAAATATAGACAACAGGGGTGTCTGGGTGGCTCAGTCTGCTGAGTGACTGACTTGGTTTTGGCTCAAGTCATGATCTCAGGGTAGTGAGATCCGGCTCCATGCTTAGCAGGGAGTCTGCTTGAAAATTCTCTCCCTCTGCCCCTCCCCTCGCTCTCACACTCTCTTTCTCTCTGTAAAATAAAAAAATAAATAAAAATAAAAAAATTAAAGAAAAGAACGAGCAGGTAGTTTCCAGTTTCATTATTATGTTTTTAATTTACTCCACCTTTATTTGGTTTCTTGCTTATACCTTAGTTCCCACCCTCTATTTATACATTCTATATTTATGTGTTTTCTAGTTTTCAGCTAAGCTACATTTTCCTCATTGTCTATTTATTTGACTCATCTGGAAGATTCTTGATTACAACACTTTTAACTTTCTCAATGTTACAAGGTCTTGATTTTGATAAACGATTTGTTGATGCTGTGTGAACTTTCTCCATGTGAAAAGTGCTACTGAGGGATTGGTTAGACTTGGGACTAGTGGCCAAAATTCAGAAATCTGGTCCTCAGTTTTTCTGGCTGTCTGAGAACAAGAAAAAGCTACTGAGTTTTCCTGAGCCTTGATATTCTATCAAAGAAATTTTTTGCTACCAAGGATGTCAGATCTTTTTCTTTCTTTTTCTTTCTTTCTTCTTTCTTTCTTTCTTCCTTTCTTTTTCTTTCTTCCTTCCTTTCTTCCTTCCTTTCTTCCTTCCTCCCTCCCTTCCTTCCTTCCTTCCTTCCTTCCTTCCTTCCTTCCTTCCTTCCTTTCTTTCTTTCTTTCTTTCTCTCTCTCTCTCTCTCTTTCTTTCTTTCTTCATTTTTGTTTTATGTCATTACTATCTTCATCTATGTTTAATTAGGTATTACTAACTTTGGAGGTACTCCAGGGCTTATACTAGCTTAGGCATAGGAAAATTCTTTATATTTGTATATATTTTCACCGTAATTTGAAAGCCAAATAATCTAATCTTTTAGTGTAAGTTTAAAGTTGAGGAACCTAAACTTGATGAGGTTAATTGATTTGCTCAAGATCACATATTTAGGAACCTGAGCCATATGAATTTGATAATTGCATGGTTGTTATTTAGGAGAATGCCATTTTCCTTAAGCAAAATACACTGAAGTATTTATGGGTGAAAAGATGTTAATGATTGGTAAATCTGGATGAAGGTTATACAGATATTCTGACCATTTTTAACATTCCTGTATACATTTATATTATTTAAAAATAAAAAGTAGAGAAGTAATTGTTCTTGATCCCTACTCTCTCTCTTTTCTCCATCACAGTCAGACATGATAAGCGGTTTGTCTACATTCAATATTTTCCCACTTACTTTTCATTGTACTTATTTCTCATTATCATTATAATATAGATTCTAATCCCAGGCATCCACCAAAATTTAGCAATCATTTCCTTATTGATATAGATTGCTTTTTTTTTTTAGAGATTTTATTTTATTTATTTGACAGAGAGAGAGAGAGACAGCTAGAGAGGGAACACAAGCAGGCCGAGTGGGAGAGGGAGAAGCAGGCTCCTGGCCGAGCGGGGAGCCCAATGCGGGGCTCGATCCCAGGACCCTGCGATCATGACCTGAGCCGAAGGCAGACGCCTAACGACTGAGACACCCAGGCGCCCCGATATAGATTGCTTTGATTCTCATCCAATCCGCAGGTTAATTATAAAAGAGATTGGATAAGAAGTGGCAAAATTGCAGTTTTTTTTTTTTTTTAACTTTAGCCACAAGGAAAGCATGTTTATTGAATTCTTTAATAGTATGATATAGTTGAAGAAATCTGTATTAGGATTCTCCAGAGAAAGAGAACCCATAGGATATGTGTGGGTGTGTCTGTCTTTATATTTATTTATCTATCTATTTATCTATTGAGGGAGAAAGAATCTATTGAGGGACAAAGAATCTTACAGGCTGGAGACCAAAGAGCTGATGGGTAGTCTCAAGTCCAAAGGCAGTCTGGAGGCAGAATTTCTTCTTCTTTTGGAGACTACAATAATTTTCTCTTAAGGCATTAAGTTTAAGGATGAGGATGAGGACTGTCCGCATTACGGAGCTTCATTTGCTTTATTCAAAGTCTACTGATTGAAATATTGACTCATACCTAAAAAAAATACCTTCACAGGAACATTTAGACTCATGCTTGACCAAATATATGGGCACATTAACCTAACCAAGTTGACACATAGAATTAACTATCATATTAATTTCTATATCCTATTTCATGTGAGAATTATTTTATTTTAGATAGGTTTGAAGGGATGAGAGTGAATTCAATATGTATTTGTACCATTATCATATCCAGACTCCTGGCATTTTTTTTTTTTTTTTTTTTTTTTGTCCGTTCCCCCAGTCATTTCCCTCTGGCAACCATCAGTTTGTTCTCTGATTCTGGTCTGATTCATACGTCTGATTCTGCTTTTTTGTTTGTTTGTTAGACTCCTGGCATTTCTTTTATAAATGTAATAATAATTTTACATCAGAGTTCAATGAATGGAAAATTAGCAACTTTTTATTTGTCTGGTAGGAAAAATATATGTATTCTATGGTATCAAGTAATATTTAAAATAAATCAAGTGGAATAACTTTTTTCATTTGATTTCCATTTATGAGTGAAAAATACTTTTTTTTTTTAATAAATGTTTCATCCCTATGTTAGTTTGGGCCACTATAACAAAGTACTGTAGATTGGGTGTCTCATAAACAAAAAACTATTTTTCATGGTTTCAGAATCTGTAAAATCAATGATCAAGGCACTTGAATGTTTGGGCCCTGGTGATGTCCCTCTTCCAGGTTGCAGACTGCTATCTCCTCCTATCCTCACATGGCAGAAAGAGGGCTAGAGAACACTCTGAGGTCTCTTATAATGGTAATAATCCCATTCATGAGGGCTCCATCCTTATGACATAATGATCATCCAAAGGCCTTGCCTCATAAATACCATCACATTAAGGATTAAGATTTCAACATATAAATGGGGGGGTCAAAAACATTAATTCTATAACAGACTCTACTGAAGTTATAATAGGTTACCTGAAATAATGGTGCATACATGCATATTAAATTCATTCAAGTCATCATTGCATCTGTTTAATGTGTTTAGTTTAAATCACATTTTCATAAGCAGGAAAGCAAAAATCTAACCAGAACAATGACATATTCTAACAATATGTATGTAATAAACTTGGAAGAAATTGAATAATTACAACTGGATTGAGATCATTTTTTTAACTTAGCAGTAAAAAAGTGGAAAATATAATGATAGTAAATAAGGGGTTTAAGAGGTCCAAAAATGTTTATGCTTTCTTTCTCTTTTTTCTTATCTTTATTACTATAATTGAAGTATTTAATTTCAAGTCCTGATGATCTATGAGAGATTAGTTGACTTTAGACTCTGCTCTTTATGAACTGTCACATGATAATGTGTGCTAAAACTGTTAGTCCCAATAGCTGTTTCTATGCTAAAATACACTTCTCTATGTTGCCATTTTTTGCAATACTTGAGCTGAGCATTTACAGTTAAATAGTTTGAATGTTTGAGTATTAAGCAAAAATATACTGGCTTTTTAGTGGATATGAAATATAAAATACAGTCATTAACTCTACTTGATGACCAAAATTTAATACTGCTAGTTATTATTTATGTTTTTTTTAAAAAAATAGCTTTTTTTCTAGCCTTATTCAATGTTTTTGAATGAGTTCAACTAGATGAATAGTACCAGTATAATATGAAACTATTTGTGAATTTGGGTAAGACTAGTATTTGCTTCTGGAGATAATATCATTCAAGGCATTTACTATGTAATATGGTTGTGATAAAGCTTGTTGCTATTACTCTAGACAGCTAAAACTGATGAAATACTAAATAAAAGTTGTTAGTCAAATCAATAAAAGTACCAGAGAAGCATTTCCAGTTAGGTTGCTCAGACAAGTAATTTGCATGTAAACAGTTAGTATTAGTTAATTAAATGCCAATTAGTTCTTCAAGATAAATTATATTTCTCTGTAGTTATCTCAGAAACATGGTGCAAGAATTTTGAGAGAATTCTGTTTGGACATTAGATTAGCAGGATCTCTTCAACTTCAATGACTAATTTAACTAACAATGAATCAAAATTGTGCTTTCCATTTAATTTTAATCAAATATTTAATTGCAATTTAATATTATCATTGTGCAAGCTAATGGTATATGATATAGTATTTAAATTAGTAATAATAATGATATTTGTATTGCTAAACATAATAATACATTATCCATCGATGATTTTCACATATTTGGTATGTGTAAGAAAGAATAGGATTGCTATTTTCCTAATAGCATTTATGAGTTAGCAAGCATCATTTTAGAAACAAATACTGAAAATTTCCATTTCATAGGGGATTAAATGTTTATTATCTACCAGAGAGGTGTAGACACAAATCCTAAGTCTACAAATCAATGTTAGAGAATTTAAATGTTGAAAACAATCTCATCTCTAGCATAATTCTGTTTTCTGAATATAATTACCTATGTGCATTGATCTTGCAAACTTTGATAGTAAGACTATTAGAAAATAAATCCATAATTATTAAAAGTTGAGATTTGCTAAGAAGATTAAGAAGTGAAGTTCAATAGTCTAATATAATTATACCACTCCTTACAAACTTTCATATAAACTACATACAAACTTATATCTGCCTCTGTTACAGAAATCTCATTTTTCTCTTTGATCACTTGACTCTTGGTTAGGTTGTGATCAATTTCTATAGCTTGAAAGAATAAATGGAATCTCCCTGTCTGCTCCCAATCTTAAGTACTTTGGAGTATGTCTTTGGGGTTTACATCATCGATGTACACATACTAAAACCAGCTGTGCAGCAGTGAAGTTTTGATTTGACTTGTTCAAAGTTTTACTATGTTACATTTAGCTTTATCTTAGCCGAGAGTCAGTATCATACTCTTTGTGTGTCTCTGGAGATAAGCAAAGAGCAGTCCCAGTCCAGCAATCTTATACATCATTAGTGAGGACAATGAGAGAGAGCTTGGGGCCATTGGGAGCAAATTTTTCATTCTTAGTAAATAATTAAAGTTTAACAATTCATTGATATTGCTTGCCTATTTGGGGATCACTTCATTCTAAAATGAAACTTTAAAAAATGTTTAACTTTTATTAAACTTTAAACATTTATTAATATATTTAAATTTCATTTCCCTTGTTGGAATTTCTTCTCTTTCTTTCTTTCTTTCTTTCTTTCTTTCTTTCTTTCTTTCTTTCTTTCTTTCTTTCTTTCTTTCTTTCTTCTTTCTTTCTTTCTTTCTTTCTTTCTTTCTTTCTTTCTTCTTTCTTTCTTTCTTTCTTTCTTTCTTTCTTTCTTTCTTTCTTTCTCTCTCTCTCTTTCTTTCTCTCCCTCTCTTTCTTTCTTTTTTTTTCTCTTTCTCCAACTTACTTTTTTCTGATGGCTATAAATGGCAATTAAAATTGGAGTCATACTTAAATGTGTTCTGCTTCCCACTCTCCTTTATTCTGTCAAAATCCCAGAAGTAGAAGTAAAAGCAATGAATCATCAAAGTAGTAATTAGTAAAAGCTTATTGTATGCACACTAAAAAAACCGTTTGCCAACCAGGAGTACTCAAACCAAACAGGGAATGAGACTCAGAGGCACACTGTTATAAGGCAGTTTATATAGTGAGGAAACAGTGACCATTCTTCATAGTGATTGGTTACAATATTAGAATTTCTTAAATGATAAGAAATTAGTTAGTGGTTACCTTATAGCAGTTTAAGGGAGTAGTTTGAGTTTTGTCAGTGATTTTCAGAGACACAAGTAAGAAGTGACCCAGTCAAGTTAGTCTGGCTTGCCTTGCAAAATAAGCTAAATTAAAGCTTTGCTTATATGACTAAACTGGTTTTGTTTGCTCAGGGAATTTGCAAGTCTGGTTTCTGTTTGATTCTGACACTCCTTTAATCTTGCTTCATAACAGCAAAAACTCTCTCAAGTTCCTTCTATAGATTATATACATTACATATACACATGTGTATATTACATATCACATGTTTTACCTATCTCTTCTCTTCAAACTTCAGAAATTTGGGTTTGATTTTACTATTTCAATCACTAGGATGATCTTCTTGAAATTGGATTAATGCTAAAAAAAAGAAATTGGATTAATGCGTCCTTATAACAAATCTTCAAGGACAGGTGTAACCTAACTTACAGTGACTTGACTTATGATTTTTTGACTTTATGATAGGGTGAAAGTGATACACATTCAATAGAAACCATACTTCAGATTTTAAATTTTGATCTTTTCCTGGATTGCAGTATGTGATATGATACTCTCTCATGATGCTGGGAAGGGACAGCAAGTCACAGCTCCCAGTCAGCCACATGATCATGAGGATAAACCACTGATACACTTACAACCACTGTCCCCATACAATCGTCCTCTTTTTCACTTTCAGAACAGTATTCAGTAAATTACATGAAAAATTCAATACCTTATTATAAATAGGCTTTGTGTTGGATGATCCTGCCCAACTATAGGCTAATGTCATTTTTCTCAGCACTCTTAAGATAAGCTAGTCTAAACTATGATGTTCTATAGGTTAGGTAAACTGACAGACTTCATTTTATTGTACTTTGCTTTATTGAGCTTCACAGATGTTGTGTTTTAACAAATTGAAGATTTGTGGCATCCTGTGTTGAACAAGTCTATCTGCACCATTTTTCCAATATTATTTTTTCACTTTGTGTCTCCGTGTCACATTTTGGTAATTCTAGCAACATTACAAACTGTTTCATTATCATTATATTTGTTATGATGGTCTGTGATCATCGATCTTTGATGTTACTGTTGTAATTGTTTTAGGGCACCACAATCACATCCATATAAATCAACAAACTTGATAAATTCTGTGTTGGTCTGACTGCTCTACTCACTAGCTCTTCCACCCCATTGCCTTCAGGCCTTCCTATTTCCTGAGACACAGCAATATTGAAATTAGGCCAATTTATAACCTCTAACAATGGGCTCTAAGTGTTCAAGCGAAAGGAAGGGATGTGTATCTCTCACTTTAAATCAGAAACTAGAAATAATTAAACTTAATGAGGAAGGCATATGGAAAGTCAAGATAGGCTAAAATATAGGTCTCTTGTACCAAACAGCCAAGTTGTGCAAGCAAAGGAAAAGTTCTTAAAGGAAATGAAAAGTGCTACTCCAATGAACACACAAATGACAAGAAAGCAAAACAGCCTTATTGTTGATATAAAGAATGCTTTAGTGGTCTTAATAGAAGATCACAGTCCCTCAAGCCAGGGCCTACTGCAGGGGAAGGTCCAAATTCTCTTCAGTTCTTGAAGGCTGACAGAGGTGAGGACGTTGGAGAAGAAAGTTTGAATGTAGCAGAGGTTGGTTTGTGAATTTTAAGAAAAAAAGCCATCTCGTTAACATAAAAGTACAAGGGAAGCAGCAAGCGCTGATGTAGAAGTTGCAGCAAGATTTCCAGAGATCTAGCTCAGATAATTCATGAAGATGGATACAGTGAACAACAGATTTTCAGTGTAGATGAAACAGTCTTCTAATGGAAGAAGATGCCATCTGGGACTTTCATAGCTACAGAGGAGAAGTCAATGCCTGGCTTCAAAGCTTCAAAGGACAGCCTGACTCTTTTGTTAGGGATTAATGTCGCTGGTGACTTTACATTGAAAGCAATGCTCAGAGACTCTTCCAAAAATCTTAGGGAACTCAAGAATTATGTTAAATCTACTTGGTTTATGCTTCATAAATGGAACAAAAAAGCCCGGATGATAGCACATCTGTTTACAACATGATTTAATAAATATTTTAAGCTCACTGTTGAGACCTACTCCTCAGAAATAGATATCTATATATACTTATACATATACATATATACATATATATTACTGCACATAGACAATGCATCTGGTCACCCAAATGTTCTGATGGAGATGTACAATGTGATTCATGTTGTTTTCATGCCTGCTAACACAATATCCATTCTGCAGCCCATCTTGACTTTCAAGATTATAATTTAAGAAATATATTTTATAAGGCTATATCTGTCATAGACAGTGATTCCTCTAGTGGATGTGGGCAAAGTAAATTGAAAATCTTCTGGAAAGGATTCACCATTCTAGATGCTATTAAGAACACTCATGACTCATGTGAAAAGGTCAAAATGGCAAAATTAACAGAGGATAGAAGTTGATTCCAACTCTCATGGGTGACTTTTTATTTTATTTTTTATATTTATATATAGAGAGAGGGAGTGGGGGGGGGGCATAGGGAGAGGGAGAGAATCCTCAAGCAGACTCCCTGTGAGCACAGAGCCAGACATGGGGCTCCATCCCAGGACCCCGAGATCATGACCTGAGCTGAAATCAAGAGTCAGATGCTTAACCCACTGAGCCACCCAGGAGCTCCTCTCGTGGATGACTTTGAGTGGAGGAAGTAACTGCAGATGTGGTAGGAATAGCAAAAGAACTAGGATTAGAAGTGGGGCCCGATGATGTGACTGAATTTCTTCAATCTCAAGTAAAATGTCAATGGATGAAGAGATGCTTCTTAGGAATGAGCAAAGAAAATGGTTTCCTGAGATGAAATCTACTCCTGGTGAAGATACTGTGAAAATTATTGAAATGATGACAAAGATTTAGAATATCACATTAACTTAGTTGAGAAAGCAGAGGCAAGATTTAAGAGGATTGATTCCAAGTTTGAAAGAAGTTCTACTGTGGTTAAATGCTATTACATAGCATCACATGCTACAGAAAAATCATTCATGAAAGAAAGAGCCAATCAATGTGACAAACTTCACTGTCTTATTATAAGAAATTGCCACAGCCACCCTAACCTTCAGCAGATACCACCCTGATCGGTCAGCAGCCATCAACATCATGCCAAGAACCTCCACCAGCAAAAAGATAATGACTTTCTGAAAGCTCAGATGATGGATAGTATCTTTTAACAATAAAGTATTTTTTAAATTAAGGTATGTACTTTTTTTATACCTAATGTTAATGCACACTTAATAGACTACAATATAGTATAAACATAACTTTGTATGCACTGGAAATCAAAAAAGTCATGTGACTTGCTTTGTCAGCACTCACTTTGTTGCAATGGTGTGGAACCAAAGACACAATATCTCTGAGGTGCCTGTATTAAATTCATTTTTGGCTTACTATATTTTCAACTTACGATGGCTTTATTGGGATGGAACACCATCCTAAGTTAAAGAAGATATTTGTGCCCCAGGGATGATCTAGTCTAATCAGTTCCCCACTTGACCTTAGTTATTATAGTCTCTTAACCTGTTTTTATTTTCTTAACCTGATTAGTGCCCAGATTGATTCTCAGTATCACTAGAAGTCTTGCATTAGGATATAAGCAATTCTTTTAGGTACACAATCAAGGCTAAGAATTAAGCTATAGAAACTGATTAATTTTGTAAAATAATACATATAAAGATAATTGAGTAGTACCTATATGAATTGGTCAATTTTATTGGTAAATAATCTAGTAATAATAATCTATATAATATTGTTTTTGTAGTTTTTACTTTAGAAATGATAATTTAGACCTACTAAGCTTTTGTATAATAAACTTTAACTGTATGCCTTATGAATAAAGATCAAGTGTTTGCATGAGATGGGAGAATGTATTGCATGCATACTCCTGTGTTTCCATTTAGCTTTCTGTTTTAAAAATAATTGTTTGTGTAATAGTGTCCAATATAAATATGAAGTCAGCACATACATAGTATATGTCTTACATATTTTAATGAAAAAATGTTCAAATTTAGTTTGAATAATGCACGACCATTATTAGAAAATATAGAGATGCTGAATTTGCATCATCACTCTGAGTAACTGTAATTCACACTTCAAAGTCTATTAATTATTTCTTTTTCCCTTCATGAAACCCTGAACTATAAAATTTCAGCCTTCATAATTGTACAGTGATATCTTACCAAAAGCCATCTTGAGTCCTTCCTTCTGTCTTATTTAAGTGAAACATGATTAAATATACATTGAGAGGTGTGGTTCAGAAATTTAGCTGTCTCTAAGCACCTAGATAAAACATGACACTACTTTTGATAGGTTCTATAATAGTCATATGCATTTAAAAATTTGAATTTTTTTTTTTTGTTATTAAATAGTTTCCTCATGGGGTACCTGGTGAGGTATTTTATAAAAATATATTGATTGGGGTACCTGGGTGGCTCAGTCGGTTGAGGATCCAGCTCTTGGTTTCAGCTCAGGTCATGATCTCATGGATCAGTGAGGTTGAACCTCAGGCTTCATGCTCAGCAGGGAGTTTGCTTGAAGATTCTCTCCCTCTGCCCTCCCCCCCACTTATACGCGCACATGTTCTCTCTCTAAAATAAATCAATAAATATTTAAATTTATATATATTTTTTTCTTCCTATATATTTTTATCTATAAAGAGGTGTGACTGTGTTTGTGTCTAGCAAAAACCTGCTAATACTGGGTATCTAAATTTTTAAGACATTTGAGGAGTAAACCAGTTATGGAATACCATCTTTTACAATTGCACATATATTCAAATGTAGCATTAATTTGTAATACACAATTGTAATTTTTAGCAGATTTTGGGGGCCAGGGTAAATAAAACAAATTAGTGACTATGATATGATAAAGAAATTAGTGATTCAGCAGTGTTAATTTGCAGTATAATCATTTTCGGTGAAACTCTCGGACTATGATAAGAATATGTATTTCTTAATGTTACTGTGGAGAAAAAGGTTCCTCATGAGTTTAAATACACATGTGACTGGTATTAGCAATTTGCAACTGCATAAAATGCTATACATCAATCGGGCAAATATTAAGCACTAAGAATTTAAAAACTGCATTTCAGGGGCGGAGCAAGATGGCGGAGGAGTAGGAGACCTGGATTTCGTCTCCTCTCAGGAATTCAACTGGATAGGGATCAAACCATTCTGAACACCTACAAACTCAACAGGAGATCGAAGAAAGGAATAGCAACAACTCTCTCATCAGAAAAGCGACCACTTTCTGGAAGGTAGGACATGCGGAGAAGTGAATCCGAGGCGATATTTGGGAGGATAGACGGCGGGGGAGGGGCCTCCATCGGCCGCTTCTGGCAAGTGATAGAACCACGGAGCACAAAATCGGAAGTTTTAAAAGTCTGCTCCGCTGAGGGACATCACTCTGGTGGCTAAGTGGGGGGTGGAACCCTCACGGGGACAGTGTGGTCTCAGGACCCTCGGGGTCACAGAAAGACCGGGGGTGACTGAGTGTGGCAGAGCTCTCAGGTATTGGAGTGGGGAAGCCGGCTGCAGAGGTGGAGCCCAGGAGCAGGCTCTCAGCTCGGGGTGGCCATAAACCGTGATCCGCGGCACAGTCGGGCCCCTGCTCCTAAAGCAGGGACCCAACAAGCGGCAGATCCGGGGAGACTCACCTTCCTCCCCTGGGAGGAGCCGCGCGGGAGTGCACCGCAGGGATCTGCTGGGTTTGGAGACTCCACCCGGGGTCGGGTGCCAGAGATAGAATGCGCGGTCACAGGCCGGGTGAGCACTGAGGGTGGCCAGAGACCGGGGAGACGGGAGTGACTGACAGCTTTTCTCTGGGGGCGCCCTGAGGAGTGGGGCCCCGAGTTCTTGGCTCCTCTGGGGTGGAGATTGGGAGGCCGCCATTTTCACTCCCGCTTCCAAAGCTGTACGGAAAGCTGGCAGGGAACAAAAGCCCTAGAGAGCAAACCCGAGCAGATTACTTAGCTGGGAGGGGGCAAGGGGGGGGCAATTCCACCTCCGGCAGAGACATTTGGGAACCACGGCAACAGGCCCCTCCCCAGAAGATCAGCGAGAACAGCCGGCCAAGACCAAGTTTACCGATCAATGAGAACGGCAGAACTCCAGCGCTAGGGGAATACTGCACATAGAATTCATGGCTTTTTTACCATGATTCTTTAGTCTTTCAAAGATAATTTTTTATTAACTGTTTTTTTTCATTTCTTTTTTTTTTTTTAATTTCTCTTTTTCCTTTTCAACCAACATCTTATCAATCCCTTTTTAAAAAAAAAAAACATTTTTATTTTTCATTTTTAGAGTCATATTCTATCCCTTCATAATAGTTACCCGTATTTTTGGCTTATATATATAAGTTGTTCTCTCTTTAAAATTTTGAGATAGTTTCTTCTAACAGATTAAGGTATACCCTAAATCTCTAGTATATGGTATTTTCTATTCCCCTGCCTGATCACATTCTCTCCCTTTTTTTTTCTTTTTTCTTTTTTTAAATCCTCTTCTTTCTTTTTTCAAATAACTTTTTATCAATTCCTTTTATAAAATTTTTTATAATTTCCATCTTTACAGTCATATTCCATCCCTTCATCATATCAGCCCTTATTTTTGTGCATATATAAGTTTTTCTTTCTTTAAAATTTTGGGAGGCACTTTCTTCTAAAAGACCAAAATACACCCCAAATCTAGTGTGTGGCACTGATCTATATACAGCCTGATCATATTTGATCACATTCTTGTTTTTTGTTGTTGTTGTTGTTCTGTTTTGTTTGTTTTTGTTTTTATCTTTTTCTTTTTCTTTTTTCTCTCTTTCCGTTTCTTTTCCCACTGCTTCAGGTCTTTTCTGATTTGTTTAAAGTATATTTTCTGGGGACGTTGTTACTCTGCTAGCATTCTGTTCTCTCATTAATCTATTCTCCTCTGCACAAAATGACAAGATGGAAAAAATCAGCTCAACAAAAAGAACAAGAGGTAGTACCGACTGCCAGGGACCTACTCAATATGGACATTACTACGATGTCAGATCTAGAGTTCAGAATCATCACTTTAAAGATACTAGCTGGGCTTGAAAAAAATATGGAAGTTATTAGAGAAACCCTTTCTGGAGAAGTAAAAGAACTAAAATCCAACCAAGTAGAAATCAAAAAGGCTATTAATGAGGTGCAATCAAAAATGGGGGTGCTAACTGCTAGAATAAATGAGGAAGAAGAGAGAATCAGTAATATAGAAGATGAAATGATGGAAAATAAAGAAGCTGAGAAAAAGAGAGATAAACAACTACTGGATCACGAGGGCAGAATTCGAGAGATAAGCGATACCATAAGACGGAACAACATTAGAATAATTGGGATCCCAGAAGAAGAAGAAAGAGAGAGGGGGCAGAAGGTATAATGGAGCAAATTATAGCAGAGAACTTCCCTAATTTGGGGAAGGAAACAGGCATCAAAATCCAATAAAAATAGGTCAACACCCCGACATCTAATAGTAAAACTTACGAGTCTCATAGACAAAGAGAAAATCCTGAAAGCAGCTCGGGAGAAGAGATATGTAACCTACAAGGGTAGAAACATTAGATTGGCAACAGACCTATCCACAGAGACCTGGCAGGACAGAAAGGACTGGCAGGATATATTTCAGAGCACTAAATGAGAAAAATATGCAGCCAAGAATACTCTATCCAGCTAGGCTGTCATTGAAAATTGAAGGAGAGATAAAAAGCTTCCAGGACAAACAAAAACTAAAGGAATTTGCAAACACAAAACCAGCCCTACAGGAAATCTTGAAAGGGGTCCTCTAAGCAAAGATAGAGCCTAAAAACAACATAGACCAGAAAGGAACACAGACAATATATGGTAACACTCACCTTACAGGCAATATAATGGCACTAAATTCATATCTTTCAATAGTTACCCTGAATGTGAATGGGCTAAATGCCCCAATCAAAAGACACAGGCTATCAGACTGGATTAAAAAACAAGACCCATCGATATGCTGTCTGCAAGAGACTCATTTTAGAACCAAAGACACCCCCAGATTGAAAGTGAGGGGGTGGAAAACCATTTACCATGCTAATGGACACCAAAAGAAAGCTGGGGTGGCAATCCTTATATCAGACAAATTAGATTTTAAACCAAAGACTGTAATAAGAGATGAGGAAGGACACTATATCCTACTTAAAGGATCTATCCAACAAGAAGATCTAACAATTGTAAATATCTATGCCCCTAACATGGGAGCAGCCAATTATATAAGGCAATTAATAACAAAAGCAAAGAAACACATCAACAACAATACAATAATAGTGGGGGACTTTAACACCCCCCTCACTGAAATGGACAGATCGTCTAAGCAAAAGATCAACAAGGAAATAAAGACGTTAAATGACACACTGGACCAAATGGACTTCACAGACACATTCAGAACATTCCACCCCAAAGCAACAGAATACACATTCTTCTCTAGTGCCCATGGAACATTCTCCAGAATAGATCACATCCTAGGTCATAAATGAGGTCTGAACCGGTACCAAAAGATTGGGATCATTCCCTGCCTATATTCAGACCACAATGCTTTGAAACTAGAACTCAATCACAAGAGGAAAGTCAGAAAGAACTCAGATACATGGAGGCTAAAGAGCATCCTACTGAAGAATGAATGGGTCAACCAGGAAATTAAAGAAGAATTAAAAAAAATACAAGGAAACCAATGAAAATGAAAACACAACTATTCAAAGTCTTTGGGATGCAGCAAAGGCAGTCCTAAGAGGAAAGTATATAGCAATACAAGCCTTTCTTAAGAAACAAGAAAGGTCTCAAGTACACAACCTAACCCTACACCTAAAGGAGCTGGAGAAAGAACAGCAAATAAAGCCTAAACCCAGCAGGAGAAGAGAAATAATAAAGATCAGAGCAGAAATCAAAAATAGAAACTAAAAGAACAGTAGAACAGATCAATGAAACTAGGAGCTGGTTCTTTGAAAGAATTAACAAGATTGATAAACCCCTGGCCAGACGTATCAAAAAGAGAAGAGAAATGACCCAAATCAACAAAATCATGAATGAAAGAAGAGAGATCACAAACAACACCAAAGAAATACAAACAATTATTAGAACATATTATGAGCAACTGTATGCCAGGAAATTAGATAACCTGGAAGAAATGGAGGCATTCCTAGAAATGTATCAACTACCAAAACTGAACCAGGATGAAATAGAAAACCTGAACAGACCTATAACCACTAAGGAAATTGAAGCAGTCATCAAAAATCTCCCAAAAAACAAAAGCCCAGGGCCAGATGGCTTCCCAGGGGAATTCTACCAAACATTTCAAGAAGAATTAACACCTATTCTTCTGAAACTGTTCCAAAAAATAGAAATGGAAGGAAAACTTCCAAACTCATTTTATGAGGCCAGCATTACCTTGATCCCAAAACCAGACAAAGACCCTATCAAAAAGGAGAATTACAGAACAATATCCCTGATGAACATGGATACAAAAATTCTCACCAAAATACTAGCCAATAGGATCCAACAGTACATTAAAAGGATTATTCACCACGACCAAGTGGGATTTATCCCTGGGCTGCAAGGTTGGTTCAACATCTGCAAATCAATCAATGTGATACAATACATTAACAAAAGAAAGAACAAGAATCATATGATCCTATCAATAGATGCAGAAAAAGCTTTTGACAAAGTACAGCATCCTTTCTTGATCAAAACTCTTCAGAGTATAGGGATTAAGGGTACATACCTCAATATCATGAAAGCCATCTATGAAAAACCTACAGCGAATATCATTCTCAATGGGGAAAAACTGAGAGCTTTCCCCCTAAGGTCAGGAACGTGGCAGGGATGTCCACTATCACCACTGCTATTCAACATAGTATTGGAAGTCCTAGCCACAGCAATCAGACAACAAAAAGAAATCAAAGGCATCCAAATTGGCAAAGAAGAAGTCAAACTCTCACTCTTTGCAGATGATATGATACTTTATGTGGAAAACCCAAAAGACTCCACCCCAAAACTGCTAGAACTCATACAGGAATTCAGTAAAGTGGCAGGACATAAAATCAATGCACAGAAATCAGTGGCATTCCTATACACCAAACACAAGACAGAAGAAAGAGAAATTAAGGAGTTGATCCCATTTACAATTGCACCCAAAACCGTAAGATACCTAGGAATAAATCTAATCAAAGAGGCAAAGGATCTGTACTCAGAAAACTATAAAATACTCATGAAAGAAATTGAGGAAGACACAAAGAAATGGAAAAACGTTCCCTGCTCATGGATTGGAAGAACAAATATTGTGAAGATGTCAATACTACCTAGAGCAATCTACACATTCAATGTAATCCCCATCAAAATACCATCCACTTTTTTCAAAGAAATGGAACAAATAATCCTAAAATTTGTATGGAACCAGAAAAGACCCCGCATAGCCAGAGGAATGTTGAAAAAGAAAAGCAAGGCCGGCGGCATCACAATTCTGGACTTCCAGCTCTATTACAAAGCTGTCATCATCAAGACACCATGGTACTGGCACAAAAACAGACACATAGATCAATGGAACAGAATACAGAGCCCAGAAATGGACCCTCAACTCTATGGTCAACTCATCTTTTTTTTTTTTTTTAAGATTTTATTTATTTATTTGAGAGAGAGAATGAGAGACAGAGAGCATGAGAGAGAAGAGGGTCAGAGGGAGAAGCAGAACCCCTGCTGAGCAGGGAGCCCGATGTGGGACTTGATCCCGGGACTCCAGGATTATGACTTGAGACGAAGGCAGTCGTTTAACCAACTGAGCCACCCAGGCGCCCTATGGTCAACTCCTCTTTGACAAAGCAGGAAAGAATGTCCAATGGAACAAAGACAGTCTCTTCAACAAATGGTGTTGGGAAAATTGGATAGCCACATGCAGAAGACTGAAACTGGACCATTTCCTTACACCACACACAAAAATAGACTCCAAATGGTTGAAAGACCTCAATGTGAGACAGGAGTCCATCAAAATCCTAAAGGAGAACACAGGCAACAACCTCTTTGACCTCAGCCCCAGCAACTTCTTCCTAGAAACATCGCCAAAGGCAAGGGAAGCAAGGGCAAAAATGAACTATTGGGATTTCATCAAGATAAAAAGCTTTTGCAAAGCAAAGGAAACAGTCAACAAAACCAAAAGACAACCAACAGAATGGGAGAAGATATTTGCAAATGACATATCAAATAAAGGGCTAGTATCCAAAATCTATAAAGAACTCATCAAACTCAACACCCAAAGAACAAAGAATCCAATCAAGAAATGGGCAGAAGACATGAACAGACATCCAAATGGCCAACAGGCACATGAAAAAATGCTCAATATTGCTTGGCATCAGGGAAATTCAAATCAAAACCTCAATGAGATACCACCTCACACCAGTCAGAATGGCTAAAATTAACAAGTCAGGAAACGACAGATGTTGGCGGGGATGCGGAGAAAGGGGAACCCTCCTACACTTTTGGTGGGAATGCAAGCTGGTGCAGCCACTCTGGAAAACCGTATGGAGGTTCCTCAAAAAGTTGAAAATAGAGCTACCCTACAAACCAGCAATTGCACTACTGGGTATTTACCCCAAAGACACAAAAGTAGGGATCCGAAGGGGTACATGCACCCCGATGTTTATAGCAGCAATGTCCACAATAGCCAAACTGTGGAAAGAGCCAAGATGTCCATCGACAGATGAATGGATAAAGAAGAAGTGGTATATATATACAATGGATTATTATGCAGCCATCAACAAATAATGCAATATATGTTAAGAAAAAAAAAAAAAGAAGAAGAAGAAGGTAGTGGAAGGGGAAGAATGAAGCAGAAGAAATCGGAGGGGCAGACGAACCATGAGAGACGATGGACTCTGAAAAACAAACTGAGGGTTCTAGAGGGGAGGGGGGTGGAAGGATGGGTTAGCTTGGTGCTGGGTATTGAGGAGGGCACATTCTGCATGGAGCACTGGGTGTTATGCACAAACAATGAACATTTGCTGCCATTTTCAATGATTAATAATTGTATGCTAACTTAAGAAAAATAAATGATAAAAAGTGAAAAGCAGCAATTGTGAGGTCGTACTGGTGACTCTTGCCTTCTCTCTTTGATTTAGTCTACTACTAAGCTCTGCTAAGGGATTGGAAACATTACTTCTCTCACTGATTGAAAACTGTTAATAATTTTAAATAACAGGTTTTATTCTTCAGCTTATTTTTAAATGTTATAAAATGTGTGGCTTATATGAAGCCACATATATACATACTACATAAATACACATTAAGAACTCAGTGGGTGCCAAATGCTACAGAATTGTTTCATTATTTTGTGAATCACATTATGTATAGACAGGTTTTATATTTTGCTCATCTATGCATCCCTCATGTCAATTATAATTTTGCCACGTAATACTTCTATGGCTTAAATTGGTTTAAATGAAGCTAGTTGAATGAAATATAAATCAAATAGGCAATGAAAGGAGGGATTGTTAAAAAAAATCTGCTAACAGATTATGCAGAATATTAGAGTAGAACAAAATAAAAAAAATATCTGGTACTATAGGAGATGTTAAAGGATATTAATGATCTATTAGCTTTGACAAAGTTGCTAAATTTATAAATTACCACCAAATTATAACTAGAAAGACAAGCCAGGGAATTATTTGCTGAAAGTACATAAGCTCATATAAGTTAGCCTATAAGCTATTTCCCAATGTGTTCTTTCCCTATGAGGAAATCAACAGAGTTTAAAAGTAAGGCTTTCTTTTTGTATTAAATAAGCATTAAAGACCAGTAATGAAGACTCTGCTCTAAACCTTAAAATAATTTATATCAAATAAATAAAATTGTGCTGCAAATAAAGAAAGAACTTTGGCCCTCTCACACCTAAGTTGGGGCTGAGGCATTATAGCTCAGGTACTGGTGAAATTAAGCATCTAGAGTTTGGGAGTATCAGGTTACACTGCTAAAGTCCCTGAATGTACTCCTAATTATCGGAAGGCATTTTGAGGGGAATGAATAATAAACTTTGAGTAGTGGATACAGATAAATATTTCCTAAGCTTCAGTAAAGCAAGGAAATAACATAGTATAGACCTGGAATTCTATAATTGGTATGGGTAACTTAAAAATATTGTATCATTTTAATATGTAGATAATAAATACTCATTAAAATAAAAGCATAAAGCACAAAATAACAGTATAAATAATCTATAATTTCAGCATGAAAGTACTTCACATATTGTACAACTAATATGCTTACTACAAAAATATACCCCAATGGTTGATGAAGAAAAATTTTAAAATTTTCCTTTCATTTTAATGTTATTTTACCTACTACGATAAATTAAATAAATGAGAAAACAAAACAAAAAACAAAACAGCAAAAAATAACAACCAAAAACGCAACTTTATAAGGTTAAGGCATATCATCCCACATCTTTGGGTAAAATATACAAATTATGGAGTTATTACCATTGCAGTTTGTGCTATGTTACCAAATGTGCAATTTAACCTTTTACAGCTTTATTGAGATCTAATCAACTATAACATTGTGTAGGTATAAATTTTACAAGATATTGATTTGAAAATGTATAATTTTAATATGGAAATTATTTTGTATTTTGTTTAATTCATATAGTCTTAAATCATGTGCATCCCATCACATCACTATTTCTTAATTTAGTATTCTTTTATATTGTGTTTTTATATGTAAGGCACTTCCATAAATGTATTTATGAATGTTGAGTCATTTAACCCTCAAAATATCCCCACAAGCTAGTTACTACCAACTTTACAGATGATAAAATTGAGGCGCAATTAGGTAAACTAATCTGTACAAATTCAGATAGCAAGTATATGGCAGAGTTAGAAACCAAACTCAATTATTCTGGTTCCAGAGTCTAATTTCTTAAAAAAAAAAAAAAAAAAAAGTCACTTGGCATAACTGTAAATTAGTACAAAATTCTTCAAAATAATATGGAAATATTTATAGCAATGAAAATACATCTACATTCTGGCATTTTGTGTCATTTAAAAGAGTTAGGTCTGTATAGACTAACCCTGAGGTGATCCCCTGAGGTAATATTGGGAAAAGTGAGATTCAGGATAATATATTATAAAACTATTTCTGGAGTCTTTATTTTGTTGCATGTATCTAGTTACTACTTTTAACCTACTATGATATTAAACTGATTATGGTAACATGGGTTCTGAGCAAATTTTCCTTTTTCTAATGATAGTTTTTCATGGTGGTTTATTTTGTTTCAATGAAGGATTTACTCTTCCATTGAAACTTTAAAATTATTATTATTTTTTTAAGATTATTTCTTTATTTACTTGTCAGAGAGAGAGCGAGAGCACAAGCAGGGGGAGAGGCAGGTAGAGGGAGAAACAAAGAGCAAGGACCCCATTGTGAGACTCGATCCCAGGATGCTGGGATCACGACCTGAGCCAAAGGCAGATGCTTAACCCGACTGAGCCACCCAGGTGTCCCAAAACTTTAAAATTATTTTATCAAATTAAAAAAAAGCTGTGGGGATAATTTTTGAAATTTTTAATGATATTAAATAATACACTTAAGAACACAACATTCGTCCCACTTATTCAAAAAATATTTTACCATCTTCAGTATCATTTTATGAATTTTTTAATGCCTTCTTCCATTCTTATTAAATATCCTTATATTCTTATTAGTATATATTTTGTACTGTTTTAAATAAATTATTTCCTCATTCCCATTGCAAAGTGCTTATTGCATGGTTATAAATAAAGCATATAGAGAGAGAAAGAGAAGAAAAGGAGAAAGATTAAGGAGATTCCCTGGTCTCTGTGCTATAGCTTTCCCTCCCAAGTTTCTGGGTACATTAAGGTCAGGCTGAAGAATACAGGAGCAGGGGAAATAGTAAATTCATAGAAGTTTGTATGATATTTCAAATTCTTCAGGTTTAGAGTTACTACAGTTTTGATATTCTTGTTTGATATTCTTTGATATTCTTTGATATACTAGTCAAGGCTTCTATTTACGTTCAGAGTCCTCAAATAGCTGCGATGTAAGTAACAATGGGAAAATATACTCAAATACAAGAACTATAAATACTTAATACTAAAACACAAGATAACGTGCTCTTAATAAATCAATAGAAAACTCTACAGTAGAGGAATAGATAAAAATTTGAACAAAAGTCATCAAAGGAAAGATACAAATGGCAGATAAATACTTTTAAAAAAGATAGCACTGGGTATTATATAAGACTGATGAATCACTGCACTCTACCTCTGAAACTAATAATACACTATATGTTAATTAATTGAATTTCAATAAAAAATAAAAAAGATTAACACCAACAAATCTAAAAATCTTCATAAACAAGATAGCAACACTTATTTCAATAGTTATGCATAGTGTTCAAAACATTGAAAGAATATCAACATAATGGCAATATCATGGCTACAATGGTTTATTATTTTTTTACTTTTTTAAAGAGTTTATTTATTTGAGAGAGCATGGATATAATGCTTTTTAAAAATCAATTAGCATTATATGCTAAAATGTTTTCAATTATTCATATAATTTGACGAATAATTTCAATTCTCTATGGAATTATTTTTGGAATTTTGATATAGAAATTATTTAGATTAAGATACAGCTCCAACCCAACACTGAAGCTCATTCTAAAGAATAAAAATGGCTAATATGCATTGCTCTTAGAATTATGGCTCTTACAATTTTCTTATATAATCTTTACAACAGTCATTGATGACAGTTTACACATTTACAAATGAAAGATAAAGCTTAAAGTTATATAATTTAGTAGAATATGATGTTATTAAGTCTTGAGGCCAAATTTTAGATACAGTTCTACCTAATCAGATGAACACTTACTAATAGGGAAAATGCTAACAATCTGGTTGGTTTCTTTTTTCTTTTCTTTCTTTTTTTTTCTTTTTTGTTTTTTTTTTGTAATAAACTTTGTTATGCTTCTATTTTTAAAAATATATGCTCTTAATACATGCTCTTTTCCAATATATGTTTTAAATATTTTCCCCAGTGAGTTTATCTTTACATTTTATTTCTTTCTGACATGGTGCATTTCACTTATCTTATGAAGAAAAGATTATAAAGTGTAGGAACTAGGTGAAGATAGATGAACATCAAATATATATATTTATATGTATAGCTGTATGTAAAAATCAAATATATCATATATATGCAGTATAATTATATGTGTAAGCATCAAAAAGATTAAGAAGATAGTTTCAATCTCTTCTAAATTTGCATCACTTAAAAACATAGTTCTTGGGATTTTTTTCTTTCCAAATTACATATAATGTGCATAATTAAGAAATCAGAAGATAAATTATATGTATTTAGAGAATAAAACACTTTTGATAAAACATATACAAAGGGACACTCAATATAGGTAATTAAATAGTGCTTCTTAGAGGCAAATCCATTTATTTATGCCCTTTCAACATTTGTTGTCTATTTATGCACTTAAAATCAAGCAAAGCAATAGTCAATAAAATCTTGAGGGAAAAATAAAGGTAAACGCATTCGCTCCAAAATGGAATTTTTTTTCCTTAAAAATGAGCTCAAATTGCATGTTGTTTTAGTTCCTTTTCTAAGAATACTCTGTCAAGTCATTTCTACACTACTTAAAGGAAGAATGATTAAATTCAGAAAGGGTTAGCTTAATGTAATTCATCAACTATTTAGTATTAACAGTAGCTCTAAGCAATAAATCAACATTATGTATAATAAATACAAATAGAAGAAAAAAATCACTAGGACTTTCTTCAAATTACCTTTTCTTGCCTAAAATGATTAAAGTTTCCATGCCTCCCAAAACATATATTAAATATAGTGGGTAGATAATATTATAGTGTTATTTTTAATATGCTAACATTTTACAGTTGGAGAAAGATTTGACAATTATTTCTACCAACTTTTAATTAGTATATAACTTATTAGGTAGCACTAATTCTTGAAAAATATTAAATTAAAATATTAACTTCTTAAGGAACATAAAAAAACAAAAAGTTGGCTATTTTTAAATTTAAATTTTTATTGTTATGTTAATCACCATACATCATTAATTTTCGATGTAGTGTTCCATGATTCACTGTTTGTGCGTAACACACAGTGCTCCATGAAGAATGTGCCCTCTTTAATAACCATCACCAGGCTAACCCATCCCCCAGACCCCTCCCCTCTAGAACTCTCAGTTTGTTTTTCAGAGTCCATCGTCTCTCATGGTTTGTCTCCCACTCCAATTCCCCCCCCCTTCATTCTTCCCCACCTGCTATCTTCTTTTTGTTTTTCCTTAACATGTATTGCATTATTTGTTTCAGAGGTACAGATCTATGATTCAACAGTCTTGCACAATTCACACTGCTCACCATAGCACATACCCTCCCTGATGTCTATCACCCAGGCATCCCATCCCTCCCACCCCACACCCCATTCCAGCAACCCTCAGTATGTTTCCTGAGATTAAGAATTCCTCATATCAGTGAGATCATATGATACATGTCTTTCTCTGATTGACTTATTTCGCTCAGCATAATACCCTCCAGTTCCATCCACATCATTACAAATGGCAACATCTCATTGCTTTTGATGGCTGCATAATATTCCATTTTGTATATATACCACCTCTTCTTTATCCATTCATCTCTAGATGGACATCTTGGCTCTTTCCACAGTGTAGCTATTGTGGATATTGCTGCTATAAACATTGGGGTGCACGTACCCCTTCAGATCCCTACATTTTATCTTTGGGGTAAATACCCAGTAGTGCAATTGCTGGGTCATATGGTAGCTCCATTTTCAACTTTTTGAGAACCTCCATATGGTTTTCCAGAGTGGTTGCACCAGCTTACATTCTGACCAACAGTGTAGGAGGGTTCCCCTTTCTCCATATCCCCACCAACATCTGTCGTTTCCTGACTTGTTAATTTTAACCATTCTGACTGGTGTGAGGTGGTATCTCATTGAGGTTTTGATTTGGATTTCCCTGATGCCGACGATGTTGAGCACTTTTTCATGTGCCTGTTGGCCATTTGGATGTCTTCTTTGGAAAAATGTGTGTTCATGTCTTCTGCCCATTTCTTGATTGGATCATTTGTTCTTTGGGGGTTGAGTTTGAGAAGTTCTTTATAGATTTTGGATACTAGCCCTTTATCTGATATGTCATTTGCAAATATCTCCTCCCATTCTGTCGGTTGTCTTTTGGTTTGTTGACTGTTTCTTTTGCTTTGCAAAGATTTTTATGTTGGTGAAGTCCCAATAGTTCATTTTTGCCCTTGCTTCCCTTGCCTTTGGTAATGTTTCTAGGAAGAAGTTGCTTCGGCTAAGGTCGAAGAGGTTGCTGCCTATGTTCTCCTTTAGGATTTTGATGGACTCTTGTCTCACATTTAGGTCTTTCATCCATTCTGAGTCTATTTTTGTGTGTGGTGTAAGGGGATGGTCCACTTTCATTCTTCTGCATGTGGCTGTCCAAATTTCCAACACCATTTGTTGAAGAGACTGTCTTTTTTCCATTAGGCATTCTTTCCTGCTTTGTCAAAGATGAGTTGACCATAGAGTTGAGGGTCCATTTCTGGGCTCCGTATTCTGTTCCATTGATCTATGTGTCTGTTTTTGTGCCAGTACCATGCTGTCTTGATGATGACAGCTTTGTAATAGAGCTTGAAGTCCAGAATTGTGATGCCGCCAGCTTTGCTTTTCTTTTTCAACATTCCTCTGGCTATTCATGGTCTTTTCTGATTCCATAGAAATTTTAGGATTATTTGTGCCATTTCTTTGAAAAAGGTTGATGGTATTTTGATGGGGATTGCATTGAATGTGTAGATTGCTCTAGGTAGCATTGACATCTTCACAATATTTATTCTTCCAATCCATGAGCATGGAACGTTTTTCCATTTCTTTGTGTCTTCCTCAATTTCTTTCATGAGTATTTTATAGTTTTCTGAGTACAGATCCTTTGCCTCTTTGGTTAGATTTATTCCTAGGTATCTTATGGTTTTGGGTGCAATTGTAAATGGGATTGACTCCTTAATTTCTCTTTCTTCTGTCTTGTTGTTTGTGTATAGGAATGCCACTGATTTCTGTGCATTGATTTTATGTCTTGCCACTTTATTGAATTCCTGTATGAGTTCTAGCAGTTTTGGGGTGGAGTCTTTTGGGTTTTCCACATAAAGTATCATATCATCTGCAAAGAGTGAGAGTTTGACTTCTTCTTTGCCGATTTGGATGCCTTTTATTTCTTTTTGTTGTCTAATTGCTGTGGCTAGCACTTCTAATACTATGTTGAATAGCAGTGCTGATAGTGGACATCCCTGCCACGTTCCTGACCTTAGGGGGAAAGCTCTCAGCTTTTCCCCATTGAAAATGATATTCACTATAGGATTTTCATAGATGGCTTTTATGATATTGAGGTAGGCCCCTCTATCCCTATACTCTGAAGAGTTTTGATCAAGAAAGGATGTTGTACTTTGTCAAAAGCTTTTTCTGCATCTATTAAGAGGATCATATGATTCTTGTTCTTTCTTTTGTTAATGTATTTTATCACGTTGATTGATTTGCAGATGTTGAACCAACCTTGCAGCCCAGGGATAAATCCTACTTGGTCATGGCAAATAATCCTTTTAATGTATTGTTGGATCCTATTGGCTAGTATTTTGGTGAGAATTTTTGCATCCATGTTCATCAAGGATATTCACCTGTAATTCTCCTTTTTGATGGGGTCTTTGTCTGGTTTGGGGATCAAGGTAATGCTGGCCTCATAAAATGAGTTTGGAAGTTTTCCTTCCATTTCTATTTTTTGGAACAGTTTCAGAAGAATAGGTATTAATTCTTCTTTAAATGTTTGGTAGAATTCCCCTGGGAAGCCATCGGGCCCTGGGCTTTTGTTCTTTGGGAGATTTTTGATGACTGCTTCAATTTCCTTAGTGGTTATAGGTCTGTTCAGGTTTTCTATTTCATCCTGGTTCAGTTTTGGTAGTTGATACATCTCTAGGAATGCATCCATTTCTTCCAGGTTATCTAATTTGCTGGCATAGAGTTGCTCATAATATGTTCTAATAATTGTTTGTATTTCTTTGGTGTTGTTTGTGATCTCTCTTCTTTCATTCATGATTTTGTTGATTTGGGTCATTTCTCTTCTCTTTTTGATACGTCTGGCCAGGGGTTTATCAATCTTGTTAATTCTTTCAAAGAACCAGCTCCTAGTTTCATTGATCTGTTCTACTGTTCTTTTGGTTTATATTTCATTGTTTTCTGCTCTGATCTTTATGATTTCTCTTCTCCTGCTGGGCTTAGGCTTTATTTGCTGTTCTTTCTCCAGCTCCTTTAGGTATAGGGTTAGGTTGTGTATTTGAGACCTTTCTTGTTTCTTGAGAAATGCTTGTATTGCTATATACTTTCCTCTTAGGACTGCCTTTGCTGCCTCCCAAAGATTTTGAACAGTTGTGTTTTCATTTTCATTGGTTTCCATGAATTTTTTTAATTCTTCTTTAATTTCCTGGTTGACCCATTCATTCTTCAGTAGGATGCTCTTTAGCCTCCATGTATGTGAGTTCTTTCTGACTTTCCTCTTGTGATTGAGTTCTAGTTTCAAAGCATTGTGGTCTGAAAATAGGCAGGGAATGGTCCCAATCTTTTGGTACTGGTTGAGACCTGATTTGTGACCTAGGATGTGATCTATTCTGGAGAATGTTCCATGGGCACTAGAGAAGAATGTGTATTCTGTTGCTTTGGGATGGAATGTTCTGAATATGTCTGTGAAGTCCATTTGCTCCAGTGTGTCATTTAACGTCTTTATTTCCTTGTTGATCTTTTGCTCAGACGATCTGTCCATTTCAGTGAGGGGGGGTGTTAAAGTCCCCCACTATTATTGTATTGTCGATGTGTTTCTTTGCTTTTGTTATCAATTGCCTTATATAATTGGTCGCTCCCATGTTAGGGGCATAGATATTTACAACTGTTAGATCTTCTTGTTGGATAGACCCTTTAAGTAGGATATAGTGTCCTTCCTCATCTTTGTAGAGTCTTTGGTTTAAAGTCTTTGGTTTAAAATCTAATTTGTGTGATATAAGGATTGCCACACCAGCTTTCTTTTGGTGTCCATCATCATGGTAAATGGTTTTCCACCCCTTCACTTTCAATCTGGCGGTGTCTTTGGGTCTAAAATGAGTCTCTTGCAGACAGCATACTGATGGGTCTTGTTTTTTAATCCAATCTGATAGCCTGTGTCTTTTGATTGGGGCATTTAGCCCATTTACATTCAGGGTAACTATTGAAAGATATGAATTTAGTGCCATTGTATTGCCTGTAAGGTGACTGTTACTGTATATTGTCTGTGTTCCTTTCTGGTCTATGTTGTTTTTCGGCCCTCTCTTTGCTTAAAGGACCCCTTTCGATATTTCTTGTTGGGTTGGTTTCGTGTTTGCAAATTCCTTTAGATTTTTATCTCTCCTTCTATTTTCAATGACAGCCTAGCTGGATATAGTATTCTTGGCTGCATATTTTTCTCATTTAGTGCCGTGAATATATCCTGCCAGTCCTTTCTGGCCTGCCAGGTCTCTGTGGATAGGTCTGTTGCCAGTCTAATGTTTCTACCATTGTAGGTTACATATCTCTTCTCCCGAGCTGCTTTCAGGATTTTCTCTTTGTCTCTGAGACTCGTAAGTTTTACTATTAGATGTCGGGGTGTTGACCTATTTTTATTGATTTTGAGAGGGGTTCTCTGTGCCTCCTGGATTTTGATGCCTGTTTCCTTCCACAAATTAGGGAAGTTCTCTGCTATAATTTGCTCCAATATACCTTCTGCCCCTCTCTCTCTTTCTTCTTCTTCTGAGATCCCAATTATTCCAATGTTGTTTCGTCGTATGGTATCGCTTATCTCTCGAATTCTGCCCTCGTGATCCAGTAGTTGTTTATCTCTCTTTTTCTCAGCTTCTTTATTTTCTATCATTTGGTCTTCTATATCACTGATTCTCTCTTCTGCCTCATTTATCCTAGCAGTTAGTGCCCCCATTTTTTATTGCACTTCATTAATAGCCTTTTTGATTTTGACTTGGTTAAATTTCAGTTCTTTTATTTCTCCAGAAAGGGTTTCTCTAATAAGTTCCATGCTTTTTTCAAGCCAGCTAGTATTTTTAAGTGATGATTCTGAACTCTAGATTCAACTTTGTACTAATGTCCATATTGAGTAGGCCCCTGGCAGTCGGTACTACCTCTTGTTCTTTTTGTTGAGGTGATTTTTTCCGTCTTGTCATTTTGTCCAGAAGAGAATAGATTAATGAGAGAACAAAATGCTAACAGGGTAACAATGTCCCCAGAAAATATACTCTAAACAAATCAGAAAAGACCTGAAGCTGGGGGAAAAGAAAGGGAAAAAAAGAAAAAAGAAAAAGGAAAAAAAAGAAAAAGAGGGGCACCTGGGTGGCTCAGATGGTTAAGCGTCTGCCTTCAGCTCAGGTCATGATAACAGGTTCCTGGGATCAAGCCCCGCATCGGGCTCCCTGCTCGGCAGGAGGCCTGCTTCTCCCTCTCCACTTCCCCTGCTTGTGTTCCCTCTCTCACTGTCTCTCTCTCTGTCAAATAAATAAATAAAATCTTTAAAAAAAAAAAAAAGAAAAAGAAAAAGATAAAAACAAAGAAAAACAGAACAAAACAAACAAACAAAAAACCAGAATATGATCAAATATGATCAGGCTGGTGCATAGATCAGTGTTACACACTAGATTTTGGGTGTATTTTGGTCTGTTAGAAGAAATGCCACCCAAAATTTTAAAGAAAGAAAAACTTATATATGCACAAAAATAAGGGTTGATATGATGAAGGGATGGAATATGACTGTAAAGATGAAAATTAAAAAAATTTATAAAAGGAATTGATGAGAAGTTTTTTGAAAAAAGAAAGTAGAGGATTAAAAAAAAAAAAAAAGGAAAAGGAAAGGGAGAGAATGTGATCAGGCAAGAGACTAGAACAAAGCCATACATTAGAGATTTAGGGTATATTTTGATCTGTTAGATGAAACTGTATCTCAAAATCTTAAAGAAAGAACAACTTATATATATATATGTCAAAAATAAGTGTAACTACTATGAAGGGATAGAATATGACTCTACAAATAAAAAATAAAAATGTTTTTTAAAAAAGGGATTGATAAGATTTTGGTTGAAAAAGGGAAAAAGAAAAATTCAAAAAAAAAATTAACTTCAAAAGACTAAAGAATCATGGTAAAAAAGCCATAGATTCTATGTGCAGTATTCCCCTAGCGCTGGAGTTCTGCCATTCTCATTGATCCGTAAACTTGGTCTTGCTGGCTGTTCTTGCTGATCATCTGGGGGGAGTGGCCTGTTGCCATGGTTCCCAAACATCTTTGCCAGAGGTGGAATTGCCCTGCCCTTGCTGGTCCAGGCTAAGTAATCTGCTCGGGATTCCTCTCGAGAGCTTTTGTTCCCTGAAAGCTTTCCTTACAGCTTTGGAGGATAAGAGTGAAAGTGGCGGCCTCCCAATCTCTGTCCTGGAGGAGCTGAGAACTCCGGGCCCCGCTCCTCAGTGCGCCCCCAGACAAAAGCAGTCAATCACTCCCGTCTCCCCGGTCTCCGGCCGCACTCCGTGCTCACCCGGCTTGTGACCGAGCGTTTCTATCTCTGGCACCCAACCTGGTGTGGAGTCTCAAAACCCAGCAGATCCCTGTGGTGCGCTCCTGCACCGCTCCTCCCAGGAGAGGAAGGGGAGTCTCCCCAGATCTGCTGCTTGTTGGGTCCCTGCTGGAGGAGCAGTGGCCTAACTGTGCCGCAGATCATGGTTTATGGCAACCCCAAGCTGAGAGCCCAAGCCTCGGCTCCGTCTCTGTAGCCGGCTTCCCCACTCTGATACCTGGGAGCTCTGCCGCACTCAGGCACCCCGGACTTTCTGTGACCCCGAGGGTCCTGAGACCACACTGTCCCACGTGGGTTCTACCCCCACTTAGCCACTGGAGCAATATCCCTCAGTGGAGCAGACTTCTAAAAGTTCCGATTTTGTGCTCCGCGGCTCTATCACTTGCCAGAAGTGGCCATTGGAGGCCCCCTACCCTGTCGTCTATCCTCCCAAATATCGCCTCAGATTCACTTCTTCGCACGTCCTACCTTCCAGAGAGTGGTCGCTTTTCTGATGAGAGAGTTGTTGCTATTCTTTTCTTCGAACTCCTGTTGAGTTTGTAGGTGTTCATAATGGTTTGATCCCCATCCAGCTGAATTCCTGAGAGGAGACGAAATCCAGGTCTCCTACTCCTCTGCCATCTTGCTCCACCCCTCTCAAAGTTGGCTGTTTTAAATATCACAAGTCATTATAAAGGACAGGCATGACTTTAATATTCTAAATTCTCCTCTTCATCTTGACTTATGACATGACTTTTCAAAGTTAAAAAGCCTTTTTAACATAATAATTTCAAAAACTTTGTAACAGCATATACATAAAATATGTATTAGGCTTCTTTCTGAATCCATCTGAATTATGTAGTGGTATAATCAATCACTCCTAATTAATATACTGGCTTTATCTCTAAATTCCAAACTCTCAAATGGGAGTTTCAAAGGCATCTATTTTCAATATTTAATCTGTGCTCTGCCAATTGATTTCTCACCTTAGATTTCCCCTGGCATTCTCAATCTGTTTACAGGTTACATGTTGAGATTCTAGAGTTAAAATAGAAAATGAAAACAAAAATCAAGTTGGATTAGAATCAGAGCAAGAATATGAGTAAAAGTCTTGTTCCTCTGGTATTATTATTCTGAATTAAGATTTCTTACGGATTCTTCATAACCACTACTTTCTTGTTATAAACTTGATGATTTAAACCCGAAATCTGTCAGAAAAATATTCTGAAATGATGGCTTGTACATATTTAATTCCTTTTATATTTATAGAAATATGGTAATTTTAATAAACATATTAGAGTTAGTATAAAGTCATATCTAAAATAACTATAAAACTTAAACATTAATTAGTTGCATTTTGAAGATAGACCCCAAATATTATGTGATAACATTTTTCCCTATGTATCTTTTCATTTATCATAAAATTGTAATGTTTACTTAATAAATATGCTGCTCAAATTTAAACTTAATGGTTGCAGTTTGATCTGGAATAAGTAATATGAGATTTTTTTCTTTTTTTGAGTTACTTGGAGTCAACCCCAGGTAAGGTGGCATGCTATATTGAAGTTGGAGAGGGGGAAGTTAGAGAGAGTTCAGGAAATTATTCCTCCTCTTCCTCCTCTTAGTTTTCCCTACTTTTCTTCCTACCATTTTAGAGAGATGTTGATTTATTTAAAGCACTGAGTAGACATGTAATCACCTAAGAGATACTGAATCAGTTTTTTTTTTTCCTGAAGTGTAATTGACACACAGTATCTTATTAGTTTCAAGTGTACATCATAGTGATTTAATATTTTATATATTATAAGATGATCCCCACAATAAGTCTAGTTATCATTATTGATCATACAAAGTTATTATAGTATTATTGACTATGTTCCCTATGCTGTACATTACAGACCCATGACTTACTTATTTCATAACTAGAAGACTGTACTTGTTAATCTCCTTACCTATTTTGCCTGACCACCAACCCCTCCCTACTCTCTTAACCACCAGTCTGATACCTCTATCTATGAGTCTTTTTCTGTTTTGTAATATTTGTTCACTTGTTTTGTGTTTAGGTTCCACATATAAGTGAAAACTCATAAGGTATTTGTCTTTTTCTCTCTGACTTAGTTATACTCAGCTTCTCATTTGTAATCTGTTCTGTATACTTTCTATATGCTGAATTGTTAGGAATTTGCTCAAGATCATCAAGAACCTTTGTGTACAATATTTTTAGCTTCTCCTGTAGACTCTCACATCCAGCCAATCGCACAAGCCCCATGGTCTTCTTCAGCAAACCTGCCCCATAGCCTCCATGATCTGTTAAATCCACTCCAAAGTTTTCACCCAGACCGCTACATAAAAAATACTATTGATATTGTCAAATAACTTATATAATTAAACTATTTATATTACAAAGGATTCTACTTTTTAAATATTGCTTATAAATAGAGAAAACAGGCTGAAATTTAGTATTTGAATAATATCTTTAAACATCATTGTCTTGCAGATAATAATTGTTTAGAATAGGTATCCTGTATCCTTAAATATATTCAAATTCCTTTCCTGTCCTATGTCTTTGGCAAATTCCTCCAGTATATTATTTAACAAAACTGGGGGTAGTAGGCATTCTGATCTCATTCTTGATTTTAAAAGGTATAATTCTTATATTTCACCATAATGTCTGATATTAGCTTTAGTTTTTTTTTAATAAGATAATATCATAATTTTTATTTTAATCTTGAATAGATTTTGAATTATGATAAATTTACATTTGTTGTGGCAATCATACACTTATTATTTTAATGTGGTAAGTTATATTAATATATGTCTAAAGTTAGAGAAAACTGGTAGGAAAAAGTTAAATTCTGTAAGACAGCAAAACTAAAATTTGAACTCTAGCATTTATCTTCAAAGTCTATGAATTTATCCATTACCATATATTATCGATAATCTTATGCTATTTACAGAGGATGTAGGACATAAAGTAGAAAATAAAAGAATGGAAAACAAGACATGGGTTTTTCTGTGGTTTCCCTATTATATGACAAGGTAGAGATTTTATTCTTTTCTACTGTCTCTATTTAGTGTTATGCTTTCAAGCACATCTTTGTATCACAGCATGAAAACTATACTTCAAACTACCACTACAGTATTCATAGGTAGAGTCACAGATTTTTTCAGTTAGTGTTTTTTTAAAGATTTTATTTATTTACTTATTTGAGAGAAAGAGAGAGAGTGAGCGAGTGAGAGAGAGAACACCATGAGCGGGAGGAGGCAGAGGGAGAAACAGACTCCCTGCTGAGCAGGGAGCCCTGGGCTTGATCCCAGGACTCCAGGATCATGACCTGACCAGAGGCCAACACTTAACTGACTGAGCCACCCAGGCACCCCTCACTTAGTGTTTTATGTCAAAATGTACTCACAGAGTATTTTGTACCTAGTAGGTAATTAATTCATGTAAATACATGAATAAATACATTTCCATTTTTAAGCTACTGACTTCAAATACTCCAATTTTTTACCTTAAATATTGTTTTTCCATAAAGTTTTTTATTTTAAATTACAATATAGTTAACATGCAGTGTTATATTAGTTTTAGGTGCAAATATAATGATTCAGCAATTCTATAGATTACTCGGTGCTCATCATGATAAATGTACTCTTTAATCCCCATCATCTATTTCACCAATCCCCCACACGCCACCCCTCCAGTCACCATCCGTTTGTTCTCTACAGTTAAGAGTCTGATTCTCGGTTTCTCTCTCTCTCACCATTTTTTTTTTTTTTTCTCTAAGATAATGCGAAGTTCTAGCTCCGCATTGGGCTCCCCGCTCAGCTGAGAGTTTGTTTCTCCTTCTAACCCTCCCCCATCTTGTGCTCTCTCTCTCTCTCAAATAATAAAATCTTAAAAAAAAGAAATTTCAAAAAAAATACGATGATGTGAAGTTCTGGAGTCAAAAAGTTTCAAGAAAAATCTTACTTACACATATTTATTTGTATGTCATGACAGTTTGAAACACATTTACACTAAAAAAATAAAATACATATACAATAAAGTGCTAATTATATACATTTACCTCAACTTTATATTTGTTAATTATTTGATGATAAGTCAAAATATTTCTTAATTTTCCAGTCATCCAAAGATTGTCTTAAGATAAATAACATAAAGGGGGGGTGCCTGGGTGGCTCAGTTGGTTAAGCGTCTGCCTTCGGCTCAGGTCATGATCCCAGGGTCCTGGGATAGAGCCCCACATCGGGCTCCCTGCTCAGTGGGAGCCTGCTTCTCCCTCTCCCTCTGCTTTCCACTTACCCCGCTTGTGCTCTCTCTCTGTCAAATAAATAAATAAAATCTTTAAAAAAAGATAAGTAACATAGACGTATTTCACTGAAAAAATGGTGTTAAATTCATAACCAGATATTGCAGGTTGGGATGGAAAATTACTTCATTAAATTCTAACAAAAGGGATGAAGGACAAATTTTTAGAAAAGAGAATGATTGCAGATTTAATTAAAATGTTAAATTATTGTTGAAACAAAGGTCATAACCATAAAATGTAATTGAAAGCAGTTCATTATCACTTACCCTAAGGGATTATTTCCATTTCAAAGTATATATTGCATATTTGAGAATAAAATATAGAATGAACATTGTTTTAATTGATGAATAAACTTGGAAGATAAGAATTTTTATACATTAGATAGCTTGGTTTTTAAAAATTCATTGTATCTCTCCACATCTTCAACCTACTGTCTTTAATCTGTACTCTAATAACACTTGTTTTTGTAATATTATGGACTAATAGAGTGATGGGAACCAGTACAATTGAATTTTGCTCACGTTATCAAAGTGTCCTTTTAGAACCATTCTAAAAAGTAGAATCTTTCAAAATATCTGCTTATGTCCATCATTTATCATACATGTAGGAATCTTTATTGTATATTCAAAGATATAAATCATGGTGTAATACTATCAGTATGAAGCTGTAAGTAAAATATGCATCCAGTTTCAGTTCCCTGGATCACTAATGTTACTGCTATTACACTTTTGGTGTCAAGGAGGAGAGAACATAGTATAATTTTGGCAGCCATGAGACTTCCATTAGCTGCATAATTCTCGAAGAATATCTCTAAAAGTCTCAAGTCTTCTTACTTGTCAAATAAGGGGAGTGATAAAAAACTTTAGGATTTCTTCTAGGTATAACTCTTGCAATCTATAAAACAAGCAAACAACAAAAAAAGGAAGTTGTAGGGGACCAAAAGAGCAGAAGAATTATAGATGATCTTCATAGTAAGCAAAATAGTTACTTTCTCTAATTTCTGCCAATTAAAATTTGTAAGTCAAGCAGAAGAAAAGTTGTATTTTTTTAAAGATTTTATTTATTTATTTATTTATTTATTTATTTATTTATTTATTTATTTGAGAGCGAGAGCGAGAGAGAGCATACTGGTGAGCAGGAGGGTGGGGCAGAGGAAAGGGAGAGGGAAAGAGAATCCCAAGCAGACTCCCTGCTGAGCATGGAGCCCCACCCAGGTCTTGATCCCATGACCCTGAGATCATGACCTGAGTGGAAATCCAGAGTCTGATGCTTAACTGACTGAACCACCCAGATGCCCCAGAAGAAAAGGTTTTTTTGAGGCTATATGTATGCACAATGAGTCATATCCTAGAAAAAGACAAGCATATTTATAGTTTAATATATTTTAAGTATGCAGAATGGAAAGTTGGGAAAAAATAACACACACCATGATGAAAATAATAAAAGGCATTGAAAATTATTCATTCTTTCTTTCACATTGTTTAATGTTTGCATTGGCATTTCACACTAAGTGAAGAATACTTTGACAAGTTAGAATTATTTTCATTTCAGAGATGCAAATTTATCACAAAGTGTTCTCTATCTTTTGCAATGGCCATTCCTTGAGTTGCCGTTCTTCTAAACTCATTGGTATTTACATCTAAGTTCATTGAACTGTAAGACATTTTCAGGGCTCTCTCATGTTAGTTTAGATGAGAAATGATGAATAAGAGTCATTCATCACTCTTACAAATTAAAAGGAATACAGGAGTCATGTTATTTGCATTGCTAAAACAACAAAGAAATATGTATTATTTAATTCAAAATGTTTTATTTTGTGGAACTAAACTGCAGGAAATTTTATGTGTAGCTCTTAATAACAGTGTGCATTTTCTTGTTTAAATATAATGTTATTAACTATACTTACTATGCTATACATTTTGTTCCCATAACTTATTTATTTTACAACTGGCAGTTTATACTTTTTGACCCACTTCTCCATGTCACTCACCTTCCACCTTCTGCCTCTGGCAACTATCAGGCTGTTGTTCTCTGTATCTGTGAACTTTGTTTGTTTGCTTTGTTAATATTTGTCTTTCTCTGTCTCACTTGTTTCACTTAGCATACTGTCCTCAAAGTCCATGCATGTTGTCGCAAATGGCAAGATTTCATTTTTTTTTTATAGCTGAATAGTATCCCGTTGCATATATATATACCAAGATTTCTTTTTCCATTCATTCATTGATAGGCATTTAGGTTGTTTCCAAGCTCAGCTATTGTAAATACTGCCCAATGAACATGGGGGTGCAGATATGTTTTCAAATTAGTGTTTTTGTTTTCTTCAGATAAATACCCAGAAGTGGTATTGCCAGATTATATTTTTTGTTTTTGAGAAACCTCCAATCTGTATCATTATTTAATGCCATTCTTTGTCTCTTAACACAGCCTTTGTTTTAAAATATATTTTGTCTGATAGCTACCCCAGCTTTCTTTTGGTTTCCATTTGCATGGAACATCTTTTTCCATATCATTACCTTCAGTCTGTGTGTGTGCTTATATCTAAAGTGAGTCTTGTGTGTTGCATATAGTCGGGTCTTGTTTTTGTCATAGTTGTTGTGTGTTTGTTTTTTAATCTATTCAGCCACTCTCTCCCTCTCCCCATGCCCACCCCCCCAAAAAATGAATAATTAAATAAATAAGAATTAAGAAAATACATGATTCTTTCTACTGGATTACACTTGGATTCAAGCTAAATGCTTTAACACTGGATGATTGTTACTTTTTCACATTTTTACATGGTAATATAATAAGTTTAAATTACCTTTTTATATTTACTTTTTTATGGTTCAAAACTAGATTGAGAAACAGGAAAAAATCATCAATTTTGGAAGTGAAAATAATATTAATTTTCATTTAAAAAGCTACACAAGCTTAGCAATGTTGAAAGCAAAAAGAGCATCCTATCATATTTACAAGAGGAAAACTTGGAGAAACTGCCAATTAATGACTACTCTTTGCTCTTTGGGGCATAAGACAAATGACTAACTGAAATCATGAGAATAACAGTCTAGTTCAGGGAGAAATAGATTCTATGGATTTGATTACCTGGGCATCATTCAAAGGACACCATATAATCTTAAAAAGAATATTCAGTCTGAAATTTTTAATAAATTGCTAAATGCCAGCTATGAGCAGGAATGAAAGTCTGAAGCTCCTGGAGATCACAGTTATAGGGGTTTTCCTCCAGGATCCAGACCAGGTTCTCCCAGAAAATGTAGGTAGCACCCTGAGAATGCAACTTGCCCCCACCCAGTACTTGTGGATGGGGGAAACACTGGCCCCTGCAAGACTCCACTCTTACCCATTTCCCCTATCTCCATAAGAATCAAGAGCCTTAACCTGCAGAGGAAGAGCAACATAAAGAGGAGTCTAGGTTTAAGGGGGAATGAGGGGTGGGAGGGAACCTCTTGCAGTTAGGGGAGGAGAACAGAGGGAAAAACAGCTCTACTCCTGCGGAATGGCAGCAAGAATGATAGGCTCCTTCTACTGTTCAAGGAAGGACAGAAAGATTGTGACGTTCACACTCCCCAGACCCAGTATCACATGCTTGCCTAAGACTGTGACTTAATCAGAACATCAGAGAATGCTAGTTCCTACCACCAGCACCCCCATGCTGCAAGTGCCAAGGAGAACCACAAGAGAAGGAGGCTCTTTGAGAGCTGCCAAACAGTAAGGTCTAAAGCCCAGAAAGAAGCAGACACTGAGAAACACTTCTGCAAAGTCTCTCACTCTCCAGCACAAGTTATTTTCAGAAGGAATTGAAGACTGTGGTGCACTAGAGGGGACAAATACAACAGAATTTAACCAAGCTCAAATTCTGATTTAACACCAAAAACCTGGGAGTAGAAAAGACATGCTCATCTCTAATTATTACAAAACAAAACAAAACAAAAAACACCAAAAACTTATTATCTACCATCCTACATAAAATGTCTCATTTTCACACACAAAAAAAACTTAAAGCATATAGAAAGACAAGGACATTTTCACAAAAACTTAAAGGATACAAAAAGGCAAGGAAAAAACACAGTCTGATAAGGCCAAGCCATCACAAGAAGGTCAGATACGATAAATATGTTTTAATTATGATACAAGGAATTTAAAACAAGTATGACCATATTTGTTAATATGATACTATAATAATGTATGATATGTAAAAATCTTTAATTGAAAACATAGGTGACATGCAAGATCATATAGGTAATTTCAGCAGAAAGCGAAATCAATAAATGAAATGGAATTGATATCAATTAAAAACAAAGTTAGCAGATGAAGAATGTCATCAATATGCTAATCAATTTATGCAATGCATCCAAGAAAGAATCAGTCAATTTGCAGGAGGGTAATAAATAAATACTTACTTAAAAAATGCAAAGAGAAAAAAAGTGTAAAAAAAATCAAACAATAGATCTAAGAGTTGTGAGACAAAATCAAATAACATAACATATGCATAAATTGGAATCACAGGAGGAAAAAGGACAGAATAGGGCAAAAGAATTATTTAAAAGAATACTAACTGGGCATTTCAAGTTAATGACAGACACCAAGAAGTTCAGAAAAGAGCAAGCAGGAAAAATACCAAAACAAACTAAACACCAAAAACACCAAAACATAAGGCCTGGGCATATCATATACCAACTCTTGAAAACTGGAGACATAAAGAAAACCTTGATGGAGGGGGAAAAAAAGACAAATTACCTATAAAAGGAAAAAGGATAAAAATTATGGCAGACTCTGATCAGAAACCACACAAGTAAGAAGACTTCTTCATATTATTGAAAGAAGAAAAAAAAATGTCAAGCCAGAAATCTATTCCCAAAGATTTTAAAATAAAATCTTTGGGAATAAAGATATTCTTTGGGAATAAAGATATTCTTTAAAATGAAGGTGAAAATAGACTTTCTCGGGAAAACAAAAACTAAGAAAATTCATCGTCAGTAGGCCTATTTTTCAAGAAATGGTAAAGGTGGTTGTTCATAAAGAAGAAATATGATATAGATTAGAAACTTGGATTTACCCAAATAAATGAAGTGTCTAAAGTGGAATAGGGAAGTCGAATCATGTTTTCTTATTTCTCACCGCTCCAAAACATAACTGCTAGTTTAAAACGAAAATAGAAACAATGTATTGTGTGCATATCGCATATACAAAACTGAAAATTATGCCAACCATGGCAAAAGTGATGGGAGAAGGGAATTGGGGATGCACAAGAAGGCCGCACTTTGTGCCAGTGCGGAACCATAAAAACAACCATGCTAACTGCAACCATGCAAACGATCTTAAAAATCAACTGGGGGGTGCCTGTGTGGCTCAGTCGTTAAGCGCCTGCCTTCGGCTCAGGTCATGATCCCAGGGTCCTGGGATCGAGCCCCGCATGGGGCTCCCTGCTCAGCGGGAAGCCTGCTTCTCCCTCTCCTGCTCCCCCTGCTTGTGTTCCCTCTTTCGCTGTGTCTCTCTCTGTCAAATAAAATAAAATCTTAAAAAAAAAAAAAGAATCAACTGGAAATATTATGATTGTTCCATGACCTCTACAAGTTTCTGTTACGACATTAAAAACTCCTTTACCGTTGGTTTCACATGTTGGAGAAATGAAGAAAAATATTATTTATTACAGTTTAAACATTAGAAAACTTTGAGAAATTTGTTTTACCTCTTAGGAAAAAAACAACAACTACAGCAAACAACTTTGTAAATTTGATATTACACTTTAACAGTTCTTACCTTCATTTTCTTGACATATAACTTATGATAGTGAGCCTTAATGAATTCTCATAATCTTTTCTAAACTAGATCAGTTTCCAACATTTTATCTTTTGAACTTTCAATGTCTTGAAATATTCCTGAGAGTTCCTTTATTGTGAAGTTTTGCCCAGCATCAGTTTTTCTGGGGCAGCTTTATTATTTTTGTCACATAGCCTTCATTTATTTCTGTAAGTTTATCTTTGCTAAATTTCTCTAGTCTCACATCTAGGGTCTCTCAAATGAGGATAGTGTCAACATTCTCACAACCATTTATTTCTTCTTATAACTTCATTTACGTTCAGTTTGAGTCCTGTAAAATTGTTTCAACAGGTGCAGTAAAAATTTCTGCCATCCTTCATCCCTTTTATTTATTGCATGATGCTTACATGTTTTCAGCTGCATGCTTTATATCATGTTTTCCAAAATCCAGGTAAAGAAATCTCATGATCTTCAGTTGTAATATCAATAACCTATGTAAAAGTTTTCAAAAGTTGAAATAATTCTTTGATCCTTTGGCAGGGTTAATGACGTTGTAGTTGGTGAAAAAAAATACATTTTCATATTTTCATTCAAGGCCCTGAGGGAATCAGGGTGACCCAAACATTACCTCATAGTAGTGCTTTAAATTGGAAATGGTTGGAATGATAAAGACACCTGAAGGAAGAAATTAGAGAATTCAATCCTTCCCTGCTGGGTCTGAATATGTAAGGAGTCCCAGACCAGAAAGTGAGGTCTGCCTCTAGAAGCTGGCCATGATCCTAGGCTATCCATCCACGAGGGAACAGGAATATCATTTGAAAGAATTGAATTTTACCACAAACTAGAATCTGGGAAGCAGATTCTTTCCTAAACAGTAGAAAGGAGCACAGCCCTGCAGACACCTTGATTTTAATGTCTGAAATCTGGAGAAGCTATCTAGTTGAGTCACACTGACCTGTACTTCTGACCTTCCGAACTTGCCACACCAACATAGCCCTAGTCTATCAGGATACAAGATGTTAGAGGAGAAACTTCGATCGCAATCAGTAGAGTAAATTCCTCCCAGTTACTTTCTGGTTCAGAATAGATTCCAGTGCGGAAGGTCAGACAGAGGCTTGGGCTCAACGATATTAATATGTGGAATCTTTTCAGGAATCTTCCAATAGATCTCCTGCTTCCCTCCAAAAGTCACAGGTCACAGATCAATGAGTCCTCATTGTAGTTTACCAGTTGTAACAAATCCCATTTTGATATATCAGTACCATCCCCAGCCCAAAATTTCACCCATGTAAGCTCAGTCTATTGCAAGACTTATCATAACATTTAGATCCATGTCGATCCTCAGAACACACTATAAATAATATTCTAACAAAAGGTGTTCATAAGTAAATTTATGGAGGTGATTTGTACAATCAAGACCTAAACTTTGATATGAATTAAATTGATATGAATAAACTTACCCATATGTTTAGGTTTTTGGAGAAGGAGTAACAGACAACAAAACTTTTTATCCAAATAAGCAGAGAAAAGTTAAAACTATAAATATGGAAGAGGAAGACCATCACTTTTATTCCCACTCATGATGAAACATTTTCTTAAAAGGGGATTTTAGCATTTCTGAGTCAGATGTTTCTTACAAATGAGGTAAAGTGCATAGGGAAGAGGTGAGGAAGATCTCAATCTTTTTAAACCCATACTTTTGCTTTGAGCTATCTTCGAACAGAAAATGTGTAATCAGTTGCTAATTTTATGGTTCAGATAAAAGTTACAAAAGGAGCCTTTGAAGGAGGAAATCAATGAGGATCAAGTCATTAGTGAAAAATTAGCTCTTTTACATAAACACTTTCCAGCATTGCCTCGGAAATCAGAGAAAGTTCAAGATGAACAAAATTCTTTGATGTCCTAGAAAGAAAAATCTCTAGAAAAACTACATGTTCAAAAACTATGAATAGATATAATAATTGTTTAATGTTTATCTAAAAATTTTAAGTATTTATCTATATATCTCTCTACCTCTGGACAAAAAAATACAATTGAAACCAGTGTTGAAACCATGTTATTTAGTTTATGACAAGCCAAATGACTGATAGGGATGCTTTGTCATTACTTGTTAGTGCTCTGGGATTCTCAGAAAGATTGAAGATAAGGGCAGGTTTTAATTTAAAGTCACCTTCTGCAGTGCCTCCTAAGAGTTAATGTATCTTTAACTCTTGTAGGCCACTTCACAACCTTATGTCTTTCATCACACAAGTTCTTAATGAGGTTGCCCTCCAAAAAGATATTTTAATCAACGTTAAATATTTAATTATCATCATAACCACCTGCCTTAACAGATCTTAGAGTGTGGGTCCATATTTTATAGCAGCATCCTTACGTGTCTAAAAGTTTTAGCAGATAGTGTAATATTATTTAATTCATGGCAACTTCTCAAATGAAACCTGCCTTCATTAACAGTAAGAGTCATCTCATTAGCATCAACTATCAGGGGTAGCCTGAAGGGTTCATTGTGAATAACTAAGACACGTATCACTAGGGAAATTTCAAGGGTTTAGAGGTTATGTTCCTGGAGTCTGGACAAATGCCAAATTTTAGACATGCCTTGTTGAAGCAAACATGAAACCAACTTTAATTCTATAGACTTTATATACATTGTATCATCACTTTTATTTAAATTTTAAAATATTGCTGAATTCTACAAAAAATCTCAGAAGTACGAATGAAATTGTGTTGAATTCATTATTTAATTTGGGAACAATTTGTATTTTTATAATATAGAGTTTTCTTATCCATGAATAAGAAATTGTCCCCCTCTTATTTTTAACTTCTTTGAATATTTTTATATTTTTCCACATTTATACTGTATACTTTTTTTTTTAAGATTTTATTATTTATTTGACAGAGAGGGAGAGAGAGAACATGCACCGGGGCGGGGGGTGGGGGTGGGCAGCAACAGGCAGAGGCAGAGGGAGGGAATTGGGAGAGGGAGAAGCAGACTTCTCAGTGAGCCAGGAGCCCGACGTGGGGCTCGATCCCAGGACCCCGGGATCATGACTTGAGCCAAAGGCAGATGCTTAACCACCTGAGCCACCCAGGCGCCCTTATATTTATACTTTTAATGAAAGTTAAAAATGAAAGCTTGATGAGCTCTTTCTCAATTATCTGTATTTTGTGTTGCTATTGTTAGATTCTTTTTCATTTCATTTCAAACTCTCTTATAAGTAGAAATGCAATTAAAATTTTTATATTATTTTAACCATAATATTGCTAAAATATCTTATTCATTTTAATAATATTATTAAATATTATTATTATATTTCTATGGCTTCCTATGCTACCTTTAAACATATCCATTAAAATGACAGTTATATATATTTTTTAAAGATTTTATTTATTGATTTGACAGAGAGAGAGAGACAGCGAGAGAGGGAACACAAGCAGGGGGAGTGGGAGAGGAGAAGCAGGCTTCCCGCGGAGCAGGGAGCCCTATGCGGGGCTTGATCCCAGGACGCTGGGATCACGACCTGAGCCGAAGGCAGACGCTAAACGACTGAGCCACCCAGATGCCCCGACAGTTATATTTTTTAATCTTCAAAAATTATAATTATTTTCTGTCTTTTAATGTTATAGCAGAGATCTCTAGTATTATTAATGGAAGCACTACAGTTTAGTATTTTGTTCTTGTTCCTAAATTTAGAAGTGATTATTTTGATATTTTCAGTTGAATGCCATGTTTTACAATGTTTGCCTATTTCGTTTTTTGTAGATGCCCTATCAATTAGGCAAGTTTTTTTTTTCTTTTCCCTGGTTTGCAAAAAACTTTCAATTTAATGATTCAAACACGAATCATTGTTGAGGGCTGTTGAGTACTATTTCTGATACAAAAAGACAGTCATATGCATGATTCCTACACACACAAACACATACACGCACCAAGTTTATATTCTGCTGATGGAGATTGTGTAAACACTAGAGATATGAAAATTACTATCGTCCTCTCTGAGGAGATAGTAAGTAGAGACTTAATGTGAGGTACCAAGCCTTGCAAATATCAATCATCTTATGATTAAGTAGGTTATTTTTGAACTTATTTCTTTTAGTGAGAAATGATTTTTCCCCTAAGACTTTGTTTATTTATTTATTAATTATTTATGTATTTAAATGCATATGACTATTACAGAGCCTATCAAAGGAAATCTCATGTTTTATTTAGGTGCCTAGAGACAGCTAAGTTTCTGGACCATGACCTTCAATATATCCTATTCTTTTTTTTAAAATATATTTTATTTATTTATTTGAGAGTGGGAGAGAGCGAAAGTGGATGAGTGTGCATGAGTGAAGGAGGGAAGGGCAGAGGGAGGGGGACAAGCAGATTCCCTACTGAGCAGGGAGCCCCATGTGGTGCTAGATCCCAGGACCCTGAGATCATGAGTTGAGGCAAAGTTAGTCGCTTAACCAACTGAGCCACCCAGGCCCTCCAAGACTTCATTTTTTAGAGCATTTTTTAGGTTTACAACAAATCTGAGAGGAAAGTCCATAGATATTTACCATATACTCCCTTCCTGGTCTTTAGTAGAATCTTCCCCATTATTAACATTTCACACTGGAGTGTTACATTTGCTATAATTGATGAAGCTACGCTGGCACATGATGACCACCCAAAGTCTGTAGTATACAGTAGAGTGGGCAAACGTTGATGTTTTTATTTTCTCCAGAGCTTTGCCGTTTTAAAATGTCATATAGTTGGAATCATATAGTATGGAACCTTTTCAGATCGGCTCCTTTCAATTCATCATATGCATCTAAGGTTGCTTCATGTCTTTTGTGGCTTGCTTCATTTCTTTTTAGCACTGAATAACGTTATTTTGTCTAGATGGACCACAATTTATCCATTCAACTACAGAAGGACAGCTTTGGTTGCTGTCAAGTTTTAGCAATTATGGTTAAGTCTGTTATATATATCAGTGTGCAGTTTTTTATATAAACCTAAGTTTTCTACTGCTTTAGGTAAATATCAAGGAGCACAATTACTGGATCACAGGATAAGGAGTATGCTTAGTTTTGTAAGAAACTGCCAAACTGTCTTTCAAGGTGGTTGTACTATTTTTCATTCCCACCAGCAATGTTTCCATTACTCCACATCCTTACTAGTATTTGTTTTTGTAGGTTTTTAAAATTTTGGCCATTCTAATAGACACATAGGGGTATCTCATTGTGGTGTTATGCATTTCCTGGATGACGTATGATGTCGGGCATCTTTTCATATTCTTATTTGTCATTTGTATATCTTCTTTGAAGAGGTGTCTATTATGAAGGCCTTTCTCTCACTTTCTAACTGGGTTGTTTGCTTTTTTATTGTTGAGTTCCAACAGTTTTTTTTTTTTTTTTAATATATGTTGGATAACAGTCTTTTATTAAATGTGTCTTTTGCAAATATTTTCTCCCAGTCTGTGGCTTGTCTTATTTTTTTGACTTTATTATTACTATTTTTTGCAGAGAAGTTTTTAATTTTAATGGAGTCCATTTTATCAATTATTACTTTTATGGATCATGTCTTTGGTGTTCTATGTAAAAAGCCATTGTCATACAAGGACACCTAGGTTTTTTCCTAAGGTTGTTCTAGTACTATTTGTTCAAAAGAATATCTTTGCTCCATTATATTGACTTTCCTTCTTTGTCAAAGATCAGTTGATTATATTTATGGGAGTCTATTTTGGGGTCCTCTATTCTGTTCCATTGATCTCTGTGCTTACTCTTTCACCAATATCATAATGTCTTGATTATTGTAACTTTATAGTAACTCCTGAATCTGGGTTATATGAGTCCTCTTACTTTATTCTTCCCCTTCAATGTTGTCTTGGCTATTCAGGGTCATGTGCTTCCCCATATAAACTTTAGAATCAGTTTGTTGATATTCATAAAATAACATGCTGGGATTTTGATTTGGATTACATTGACTCTACAGATAAAGTTTGAAAGAACTTACATCTTGGCAATATTGAGTTTCCCTATTCCTGAACTGGGATATCTCGCCTTCATTTAGTTCTTTGATTTTGTTCATCAGAATTTTGTAATTTTCCTTACATATATTTTGTACATATTTTGTTAAATTTATACCTATTTCATTTTTGGGTGTGCTAATATAAATAGTATTGTGTTCATTTTTCTTAAATAATATTGTGCTTTAATTTCAAATTCCACTTGTTCATTGCTGGTATGGGAAGATGATTGAATTTTAAATATTAACCTTATATCCTGCAAACTTAGTATAATCACTTTTTTGTTCATGGAGGGTTTTTTTTTTTTCTTCTGATTTTCTGCATAGACATTGTGTCATCTGTGAACAAAGACAGTTTTAGTTCTTTATTCCCAATCTGTATAACGTTTATTTCCTTTTGTTACCTTACTGCATTTGGAAGGACTTTCCGTTTGTTGTTGAAAACGAGCAGGTGAGACTGGAATTCTTGTCTTGTACTTGATCTTAGTGAGAAAGCTTTTAGTTTCTTACATTAAGTAGGGTGTTAAATAAAAGGTTTTTTTGTGTAGGTAGTCTTCATCGAGTTGAGAAAGTATGCTTATATTCCTAGTTTACTTATTTTGTTTTTACAAATATGAAGCATGCCATTCAACATTATATGTTAGGGAGTAAAAAAGCATTCTTTTTTTATAATTAAAAAATGCATAGAATTTAAGGAGCAAAAATACTCTTACAAGGACTCAATTGAACTACTTTTCCAAAAGTCTAGTAAAATCATTCTTAAAAATAATATAAACACATTAGGAATTTTGGTATATTTTTACTGATGTATAAAATATTTTTCATGTAGTGCAAAACATGAGAGATAATTAAATTACTCATTCCATAGATATTATTGTTGCTACTAAAGTTTCTTATTCCTTAATCAAAGCTGTATTTTATCTATTTTTGATGTGCTCAGTTTTTCTCACACAAAACACGTTTTATTTTATTCCTCTTGCCAGTAAGTTGAAATTAGGTCACTACTCACAGACATTAAAACATATGTGTTTTTTTTTTTTTTTTCTGTGACTAATTTCAATGATTTGTTAGTTTGGGCATAGTTGTCATATTTTTGAATACTTAGACATCGTTTGAACTTAATAAAATTAATGGCCAACTGAAACAAAATTACTGTTTATCTGATAGTATAAATTTATCCCAAGGGACATAAAAAATTCAAAACAGCAAATACAAATCTCATTCCACCAAACAATATATTTTTATTTTGTGATCAAATGTTTTAATTTAATTAAATACACTACATCAATCATTCTAATGTATATAAAGAGCCATCATCTTTTTTTAGGAATTTAAACTAAATATGAATAAGCCAGCTAAGATATCAATTCAATATCAATTATCAGTTTATTAAATCATGTTGTATGTAACATAACAAAAGGTAAAGTAAATGTAGGAGGAGCCCATCCCAAGACAAACGTTTATACTGACCACTTTTCACTCTACCCTGGGTAATAGCAAGTGTCTCCTAGGAGTTATCCATGACGCAAGACTCATTTACTTCCACATCCTTCTAGTTACCATTACTACATAAATTGTCTGAAGGCAGAACTCCAGGTTGATTGGTTCCCATTCAGAAATAGGCAGTGAAATTTTGCTGTCTAAGTAATGGAGTATAATATTTCAATATGGCGTTTAAAATTTTCCTCAGCAAAACACTTATTTCTAAGCTTACCATCAGATAGTTGGTGGAAATTGTGAAACATCTGAGCTTTGCTCTACTTCAATCCAAAAAGTAAACTTGCAACCGTTAGGTGAATGCTGGAAGAATACAGAAGACTCTTCGGTTGTAGACCAAAGATGATGATGATGTCATTATGATCTAAGGGTTACATGATCCACTGGTTTTCTTAAACACTTACATTTTCTTTTCCTTTTTTTTTTTTCCCCTAATGCACGTGGTTTTTATTTTTTAAAATTTTTTAAAATTTTTTATTTTTTTTATTAATTTTATTTTATTATGTTATGTTAGTCACCATACATTATTACATCATTAGTTTTTGATGTAGTGTTCCATGATGCATTGTTTGCGTATGACACCCAGTGCTCCATGCAACACTTAATGTTTTCTTATGGCTATCTCTAAAGTGTGAGTCCCAGTGTTTTGAGGAGGAGGCAAGTTAGCACCTGGCTTCAACACAGGTTAGAGTTTCATGTATATTTATCGTGCCACTGGAAACATGTAGTTAATTATAACTCATGGGGACACACAATTAGATCTATATCGGCTGGGGGGCATAGTATGCCAATATATACAGTGTGGGTTCCTAGCTGCTGGTGAGTCTTAAGAGTCACAATTTACTTCAAACTACTGAGTCTATTTCTTATATTTAGATCTGCCTAATTTCAATCAGTCAAATTTGCCCTGTATGTCCATGCCACCAGTTAAAGGGCATTCACCTATCGCACAAAGTGACTGAGAAACAGACTGACATAGAAACAGGGGTAGGGAAGACACCTACCTGTGGTGTTGACAAGTGTCTTGTTTGAGAGGTGCAGAGTTTGCTGCTGTTTCCAGAAGAATTCTTGATAAAGTTCCGAGAAATAGTGAGCAAATCATTGTCAAAGCCAAATGGAAAGAACAACAGGCCAGCACGCCATTAAATTTAAGAGGCTTGTAATGGTTTGAGAGAGCCACACCGGAGTGTTTTCCTTTGTGAGGAAGGGTCCAGGAGCTGTTCTGAAATAAAGAGGTAATTAATGTCACTCCTTTCCCTTAGCACCTAGGACATCCATAACATGTCCCCTCCTCCCTGGGTGCCAGGATTTTGATCTCCATCATTGGGTAAATATAATAAAAATTATAATGTCCTTCCAAACTAGAAAACCTCTCCTTAAAGGTAGAAGAGAAAGAAAATAGTTTTATTGTTGAATAAGTATTAAACCAGAGCGGGATGTATATCACAGGCAAACCACAAAGAAATTGCAAAGACAAATAAATCTCACCCTTTTATAGAAGATACAAGTCCACTTACTTGATGACCAGTTGTTGATCTTGAGAATGGATATATAAGGGGACTTATACATATATATATACAGCACCATTTATTACACATTGCTCATTCTAAATCCACTTGGTAATTAGGATGATCATTTGTATTAGCTAGCTGACTTTATCCAAAGGAAAAAGATGAACTTATATCTTGATGGCAGGAAGTGGTTTTGCAACTTGGAACGAGGCACCTGGAGATAGGCTCCTGCCCTCCCACAGAAACTGGGAGATAGGGACTCTTATCTTCTTTGCTGATTGCATTTCAAAGAGATGGAACCCAGATTCTAGAGAAAGACATACTGGAGTCTTAAAGTGGGCAAGAGCCCTATCTAGCTTTTGAAAAGATTTATAAACATTTCAAAGGGATAGAGAAAGAACTTGCAATTACAAATTTTCTATGTAGATGCTCTAAGAAAAGGGAGGCAGATGTCTTATTTTCATCAGGAAGAATTATTTCTTTACCATTTTTTTAAAAATATTTATTTGTTTGAGAGAGAGATAGAGAGTCATATCTTGACTATTAGCCCATTGTTGAGAGGTTTTTGTGACTTAGGCATACTATGTCAGACTGCAAATTGTTGAGAAACCAATCAGGTAACAAGAGATTAGTTTTGGTGATCATATTTATGTGACAGAAATTGACCAGTTGGTTCAGATCAGCAACACTATCAAAAAACAAAACAAAACAAAACAAAACAACAACAAAAAACCCAAAAGAAGAAAAAACAATCAACAGAGATATCATTTATAGTCCCAAGAGAGAGCAAAAGTCCAACATAGTCCATCTTCTAGATTTGGTTGGGGACAATGTTAAATGCAATGTATATTCACTCATCATGAGACAAACAGGCTAAATTTTGTCAGGAGTCCTAAGTCTGGCATGCAGTAGTAGCTTTTGCATCCCAAACATAAAGTATGTTACTTTGTGTCCAGGATATGATGGTGTATGTTTTGTTCTGTGCAGGGTGACGACGGGCCCAAGCAGCAATGATTGAAGGACACATTATGCCAATGCACCCAATACATTCACTGGATGGTGCAGACTGGATTAGCAGTTTGATTGTAGTTGGTTTCATCAAAGAATATTACCATAGGCATCTATATACATGAATGACCTTGACAGTTTGTTTAAAACATCAAAAAAATGTGGGATGGAAACTAATTTAGGAGCCAATATTACATTGATGTTAAAACCATGTGGTTAAATAATTTAACCTAGGTAAAGGGTATACGTACAAAAAAAAGGGGGTCCACTTCTACATTTTCATAGGAAAATTTGATGACAAAAAATATAAGCTTCTTGATGTTAAATATTTTTCATTCTGCTCTCTCTTCCTTAATCTCACAGTTTGCCCATTAGATGGTTTCTCTTCTTACATGTCAAGTTAAGTCTTAAACTCTTTTTCTAAAGTTCTCAGAGTCTTAATTATAAAAATCCAAGGATGCCTGGGTGGCTCAGTCAGTTGAGTGTCCGCATTCGGCTCAGGTCATGATCCCAGGGTCCTGGGATTGAGTCCCGCATCGGGCTCGAGCCTGTTTCCCTCTTCCTGCACAAGCTCCCCCTGCTAGTGTTTCCTCTCTCTCTGACAAATAAATAAATAAAATCTTTAAAAAAAAAATCTAATTTGTTTTTACTAAGATAGAGCTTTTTCTAAGTATGTCTGTTCTTTAACAAATGTAACACATTTGAAGAGTTAAAAAAAGTACAATTTCTCCTACAATAAACAATATATATTTATATTTCCATAATATTTAAAAATATCACTCTTCATTAATTTTTAATTCTCTACATGCATATCTATGGAGCATATTATTAATAAATCTATACACAGAAAAAGCAGCTGGATTATACTGATCAAAATTATCAGTAAAAAAATTGCTCAACTATTTGTTACCTTGAAAGAGAGATGATTTTATTTTATTTAAATATATTGGAACTGCATTAGGTTTCAGCTAACGGGCATATATGGCAATTTGTTAATTACTACTATAGGCTGAACATTTGTGTCTCCCTAAAATTCATATGCTGAAACCTACTCCCCAGCGTGGTGGTATCTGGAAGTGGGTTCGGGGAGGTGATTAAGTTGTGAGGGTGGAGCTCTCACAAATGGGATTAATGCCTTTTAAAAAGGCTCCAGAGAAATCCTTGCCCCTTTCACCATGTGAGGTTACAACAGGTCCTCACCAGACACCAAATCTGCTGGTGCCTTTGGACTTCCCAGCCTGCAGAACTGTGAAAAATAAATGTGTTTTTTATAGACCAAGAGTCTATGATACTGTGTTATCGAAGCCCAAATGGACTAAGACAATTACTACAGCCAAAATATGCCCATATCTACATCACAATAGTCAGGATAGAATTTAATTATCTTAACTTCATGTAGATAAATATGTGTCTGCCAAAACCAATACATAATGACAAATATGAAAAATAAGTTGAACTTACATTATTAAAAATTAAAACATGCTGTCAAATCTCTAAAATGGTATTGGAACAAAGATCTCTGGGTTGAAGGGTGAGAAATTGGGCAAGTTTTTCTCCAGATAAGGATAAAACTGGATATATTTTTTCAAACTCAACAATTTTAAGACCGTGGATATCAACCGAAATCATATAACAAGTTGAGAAACATCTATTCAAGAAAAATCGAACCACAATTTAGGAGAATGAGGGTCGATGACACGTCGGTCTGTAGCTGTTCCTAATTCTCCTCAGTGTCACTAGGAGATTTATTTACAGGGAGGAACAAGTCCTAAAGCCTAGCAGCTTTGCTGCCATAAGGGGCTGACTTGATTTGGAGTGAAGCCTAGAAAATTCCCATTATCAGAAACATTAGACTTTGGTGACAAACAGGAAGGGTTTGGTTTCTTGGTACCCAGGGGTTGTGCATAAGCACTCTGTTCTTTCTATAAAGGAGAGCAAAGTCTACAGATGCACAGAGGGAGGTCAGTAAAGTCATTTGTGTGACCATAAGAAGAAAAATAAAAAACATTTTGCAAAGTTTGCTGAGCTAATCAGAAAGCTGAGGTGGCTTCGAGCCAACTGGTTGGCCTCTGTGGCCTGGGGAAGTTCTCATCCCTTATTCCCCAAAGCCAGTGGTCTGCAAATCTCAAAGTAAGCAAATCAACTCTGTTGCAGATCAAGGGCCTTAAGTCATCAAGCTCTAAGAAGTATGTTACCTTGAAGCAAGTTAACCCTTAAGACCAGCTAGAGTGCTGTTACAATAGTACATACTTGATCAATATTTGTTGAAAAAATAATAAATGTGATGCAATAAAATTTTTAAAAACAAAAAGATAGTGACTTTACTAATTGCTAATTTTTCATGTCTTTGTGTGTCTAGAACACTGTCTTAAAATAATGGAGCTGGGCAGAAGTGAAACGAGACTTGACAGTTCTTGATTGAAAATTTGAGTAATGAAGGAATCAGAAAAATTAAGGGCATCTCCTGGACTCACCCTTCACAATAAAATTCAAATTCTTAGTGGTCTTTAGGATTGTCTTCTGGCTCAAACCTGTATCTCCAGCTATACGCAAGGTTATCTACTGGCACCAAGAAGTTAGAGCTCTGAAGAAAAATAGAAAAAGAGATTTCCATGACATATTGGTAAATCCAAACTTTGACTTCAGTTTGACACCCTACACTCAAGAGAGAAAACTACTAAGGTAGAAAAGATTAAGGTGGTTTTCTTATTGTTTTTGAAATAGCTCTAATGCTTTAAGTGCACATGATGAAGTAAATATCATAGAATAATTAATCTTTTTACGTATTTATTTTACTTTAAAGTTTAAAACCCTGGTTATGTCAGTTTGCTCAGTACAGAAAAACTGAAGGAATAACAATATTTTTTTAAAAATCTAGTTGTTTTCATAACTTTTGAGAAATTAACTTGTGAAGTTTTATCACAGTAGGTATTATTATGTCTCTGTAGGGTGTCCAGATCAATTACTTTCACTCAATTATGCAATTACATACAGAAACATACTCAAAAATGTTTCTGGCAAAGATCCTTCAAGCCTGCCTAATGGTTTTTAAGCGTTAACATTCAGTACTAATGCTCTTGGGGCCACATTATAGTTTTCACCTAATTTAAATTCCCCAGAATACTTTCATTTCTGAAGCTTTGTTTTTTCTCTTTGTTTTCTCAAATACTAATCATGTCTTTAGCTCTAGTCTGAGCTACATAAGAATCAGATGTATGTGATATTTACTAGGGAAATGTTAATGCTGCTAATCAGTGCAAATGTTCTTAGATAAGGAAATTGTGACTCAGTTAAAATGGGAAATCAGTTCAGAGCACCGTGTAGGGGATTTGCTAGTGATGGTGTGTTCAAACACCATGACCATTCTTGCAAGGGGGAGGTTTTAGATAAAATGGACTTGTAATACCTTCTGAATTGTATAAGGTCTTCATGCACTGCATATATTTCGCTTTGAAATTCAGGTAAACAATAGAATTTTTTTTTAATTTTATTATGTTATGTTAATCACCGTATATTACATCATTAGTTTTTTTTATTTTTTATTGTTATGTTAATCCCCAGACATTACATCATTAGTTTTTGATGTAGTGTTCCATGATTCATTGTTTGCGTATAACACCCAGTGCTCCTTGCAGAACATGCCCTCTTTAACACCCATCACCAGGCTAGCCCATCCCCCCAACCCCCTCCCTAGAACCCTCAGTTTGTTTCTCAGAGTCCATCGTCTCTCATGGTTCATCTCCCCCTCCGATTGCCCCCCGCTTCATTTTTCCCTTCCTACTATCTTCTCTCTCTCTTTTTTTTTTTTTTTTAACATGTAATGTATTATTTGTTTCAGAGGTACAGGTCTGTGATTCAACAGTCTTACACAATTCACAGCGCTCACCATAATACAGACCCTCCCCAATGTCTATCACCCAGCCACCCCAGCCCTCCCACCCCCCACCACTCTAGCAACCCTCAGTTTATTAAGTTTATTTCTGTTTAAGACAGTTATCATTTCACATAAGTATAAGGCTGTTGGTCAGTATGTTAGCATGATGGATAGTTAACATTCAAAGAAATAAATTTTAGAAAAAATCTTTACAGTTCAGAATCTACTAAATATCATTATGTCTGAGAAGGGAAGTAAAACTTTCTCAGTCCACTTTGCAGGGATTTTAATGCAGATATAACAAACTGTTATTAAGAATCAAAGTGAGAAGCACCTGGGTGGCTCAGGTCATGATCTCAGGGTTCTGGGATCGAGCCCTGCATGGGGCTCCCTGCTTCTCGCCTCCCGCTAGACTTCCCCTCTCCTCTCCCCTCTCCCTCTCCCCATACTGGTGCACTCTGTCTCTCTCAAATAAATAAATAAAATCTTAAAAAAATAATAATTAAAGTGAAGTTTAATTTTCTTCCTTTTAAAAATCTGGTAGTAATAAATAGAGCTTGTGTGCTTGTACAGGAATTCCTATACCATTTGTTTGACTTACTTATTTTTATCTTTTTTTCTTAAAGATAAGTCATGTACTTATTAATATGCCAAACATCTGAAGATAGTAACTTGTTATTTAATATACCAAATGCTTGATCAATAATTATATAGAATGTAAAGATATATCAAGACAAACTACACTTATGTTAAAAGAAGTGGGAGTTCAGTATTATCTCAAAAAGTTGAATTCATATATATGTAAATATATATAAATATATATATGGGATATAAGTTAATGAAAAAGTGTACCGAATTACTATTTATCAGAGAAATGTGCATTAAAAATAAAAAATGACTAATACTTAATGAGAAAGGATAAAATTTAAAGACCATCAATTGTGAATATTGATGAGGATTAGGAGAAATAGGGCTAGTTAAATTGTTGGTTAGAGCGTAAAATGGTACAACCACTTTAGAAAAATATTTTTATCTATATAATAATTCAGATATTATGTGCCTAGATATTTAAGAGATATAAAATAAATATTCACCAGCAGATTTACACAAGAAGTCTACTGCAGCTTTATTCAACAAAGTTAAAGACAGGAAAAAATTCAAATGTTTATCAACTTGATGGTATATAAACAAATTTTGCTGTATATATAGAATGAGACATTATTAAAAAAATTTTGAAAACACTGATGCACAGAGGAACATGGATGAATTGCCACACAGAACAGTTTATTTCCACTTCTATGAAGTTCAGAATCAGCAAAACAATCTGTGGTTTAAAAAAAAATTATAAGCTGGTTGTGAGTAGATGGCATTGTGGGATTGGATGGAAAAAAAGAGAAAGAGAAATTTTTGGATGATGGAAATAATCTCACTTGAAAGAAGATATGGATGTATACTTTTTTCAGAACTCACTGAAGGGGGTCCCTGGGTGGCTCAGTTTGTTAAGCGTCTGCCTTTGGCTCAGGTCATGATCCCAGGGTACTGGGATCAAGCCCAGCAGCGGGCTCCCAGCTCAGCAGAGAGCCTGCTTCTCCCTCTCCCTCTGCTGCTACCCCTGCTTGTGCTCTCTCACTCTCTCAAATAAATAAATAAAATCTTAAAAAAAAAAAAAACTCACTTAAGTGTACATGTACAATATATGCATTTCCCCTCATGCATTTTACCAAATAAAAAGTTCTGTAAATAAAATTAAGCATAGAAAAGTATTAAATAAAAAGGTGGAGTGTATCCGGTTGCAGCATTAAGACAGTCCTTTTATATATTTCTTTCTTTTTTTTTATTTCTCTTAAATGTTCACATGCAATTTTTACAATCAAAAAACCAAACAAAACAGATTAAAATATTGAAAATACTGAAGACATAATAAGCTTCTCCATAAAGTTCTTATTTAATACATTACTATAAATAAAATGTATTTATAATTAATGTTTTAACTTCATAAACCAAAAGAAAAATCATTTTATTTAATGATTGGAGGCTGATGTGCCCGGCTAGCTCAGTTGGTAGAGCATGAGACTCTTAATGATTGGAGGCTGGCAGATCTTCATATTTCCATTGATATTATTTTACATACAGATTTACTAGTGGACCTTATATGCCTAAAATTTTGAGTAGTAGATCCATCAGAGAACATAGCATTTCATTCATATCTTATACAGCTGTTTTAAATTCTGTAGTAACAGGGGACATAGTCAACATGATTATACAGAGTCGAGTTTCAAGTGTGACTCATACTGATTTTGTAGGCAATTCAAAAATTGCACTTACAAAAGTGTGTTATGCAATAGCAAACTAAGTTAATATAGCGGGAAATGACTCAGAAAAATGACTAGGATTTTTTATGATTTCCTGATGTACTTCTGCAAAGATATATTTCACTTATTCATATTCACTACATAGCATGCTTACACTTTGCTTCATTTATAATAATCAAATGTTTAACCCTTACAATTTTAAAAAAGAGAACTTCTTTCTTTTTTCTAGAGTTTCTTGTATAGCTATTGACATACTTCATTATTAGCTTCTAATTGGTTTTGATTTTGCATGGCTATGAAACTCATTTGAATAAGTTCATTATTTTGCTGCCAGAAGAAACAAAATTTAATTTAATTAGAGGTCATTGCACTTCCAGATTGAGTTAATTAAAGATCTAATCAAGCCTCCTGGGGATAAGTAGATTGTCATTTGGGAAAAATCATTACAAGGCAAAAATTCTAAAATCTACATTAAGGTTAATAGTTTTTTTCAACTAAAACTTTGTATTTCTTGGCTCCTCCCAGCTCCATAACCCCCTGAAATACTGAATAATGAATGTCAAGGTGGTCACATCTGCATTATGTGCTGTATTCATACTAATACATCTTTATCAAGTCTTCCAAAAATAAGTAAAATTTAGGTCTTAAACGGAAGAAATGATTAAAAACTATACCAGATGATGTTATGTGACAGAGTGTCTGAGCACTCTTATGTTTCCTGAGAATAAAACTATATCAGTTTACTTAACACTAACAGTTATTGAAATGACAATATATAAATCTGTAATAGCTCTATTTAAGTACCATCTTTCTCCTTTTCAGCTCTATTTACTGAACTTAAATGCAAAGTCTTGATATGGTAAATGAGGTGCTGAAAATTATTGCTGAAGATATAAAATGGAATGCAAAGGATTCCTGAAGAAGAATGAAATTATGTTTCATATGGTTATGAAATTTTAGGAATCCCAGAAGTAAGTTGACATGGACATTAAGTTTTTAAAAAATTAGGGAATGAAATTCAATCTATGAGTATTTGGTGCAAATATTTCAATTATCTATTAACTAGTGTCTTCATCACTTTGCTGCTTATTGATATAGCACTAATTATACTGCAAATAAAACTGTCTTAAAAGTATAATCTATATGACTCTTGTACATGTATCTTGAAATTTTCCAAGAAGATACATAATTGAATTCAGTCTTCAAAGCAGCAGACTAGTTCTGGTGAAGATGAAATAAATATTTAATTTATAGCTGATTTCATGTGAACCAGCTTGTTTCAACCTAGAGTAACTTGTGAATAGTATCAAAACAGAAGTTGTATGTTCTTTTCTCTTTTTCAAATTTCAAATCTTTTTCAAATTTGAAATTATTTTCCCTTTTTTTATTATGTTATGTTAATCACCATACATTACATCATTAGTTTTTGATGTAGTATTCCATGATTTATTGTTTGCGTATAACACCCAGTGCTCCATGCAGAACGTGCCCTCCTTAATACCCATCATTAGGCTAACCCATCCCCCTACTCCCTTCCCCTCTAGAACCCTCAGTTTGTTTCTCAGAGTCCATGTCTCTCATGGTTCGTCTCCCCCTCCCATTTCCCCCCCTTCATTTTTCTCTTCCTGCTATCTTCTTCTTCTTCTTCTTCTTCTTTTTTTTTTAACATATAATGTATTATTTGTTTCAGAGGTACATTGGACAGCCACATGCAGAATAGTATTTAATAGATGGTTTTTCTCAACTGTAGTTTCAAATTAAAAAAGAGAGAGTGAGACAAAGTGAGGTATTTACTAATTTCTAGGAGTAACAAAACTAAATACTAGAAAAAAATAAAAGAATGCAGCAATGTAGGGCAGTACACAATGAGTAAAAACACAAACTTTTGAGTCATCCATACAATTACTAGAGAAGGGCCTTGGGTAAAATAACTTATCCATACCCTGCATCTGCATTCTCCCTGACAAAATGAGCCTGCTATCTTCCTCAGTAAGTTATTTTAATGACTAATGAAATAATAATGAATGCAGCATTCTTAGTGCTTAGCAATGTTAAAACTGACTACTTTACATATTTTGCAAAATCCATGGATTACAAGTCAATCACAAATGCTTAGAAGTTATGAAACAGTAGGGATAGAGGTGTTTTTCTAAAGATACTAAAAGGTAACTTTTCTGCAATTGGACACAATCATGGGACATCCCGCCAAGTGAGAATGATCATAATCCCTGAGGAATTACAAATAATTCTACAATATTTCATTATATGCAACTGATATAGATGCCATCAGTCAATTATTTTAATTATGTTGACATTAAATATGTCAAAGTGTAAATCTCTACAATGTGTAGTTATATTTTTAATGAGAATTAAATAAAAATAAAATTGAGGTTAAAATAGATTGTTTGCTTTGAGTCATGGAAATGCAAATAAAAAACACTTCCTGGGAATTAGTATAAACTCAAAGGTAATTATTATTATAGTCAAAATTAGCTATCTTCCCCAAGAGTTTCAAGACTGGGAATGAATGCTTAACATACTAAATTATGATTACACACACACTCACCACACACAGAGATGTGCACATTATACATGTTAATTATTGGTAACCTCTCTCTTTCTCTCATCCTACTTTCCTCAGTCGATTTTATGGACACCTATTTAAATATCATATGGCACAACTGTTTGTCTTACTCTACATACAGTCTCTCTATAGGTGCGTGTAGTTTTTCTTGTTAAAGAAACAATATGGAGAATAATTACAATTGTAAATACTTATAAATATCAACTCCATAACATTTCGTATCAGGAAAGTTTGACGGCTGTAAATTCTGTTAAAGTCAATAGTGTGATGTGGCTAACAATAAATTTCCATTTTCCTCTCCTGTCCTTTTGTTCTTGTCTTACATTTTATTCTGTATACATTATATTTTATTTTTACATACATTATAAACTTCATACTATGCTATTTATTTTGCTTTAAAAATAAGTTGAAACTGAAAAAAAGGTGGAAAATGAAAAACCTACACAATAAAATAGCAATGTTTAAGGTTTATAATTTGATGTCTTGATATATGTGTATAGTCATGAAACCATCACCAACTCAGATAACAAAACTTCCCATTGCCTACAAAAGTCTCCTTGTGCTCTTTTGCAATCCATTCATTCTTCCACCTTCATCCCAGGCAGTGATGTATTTGCTTTTATCCTCACAAAGATTAATTTCCATTTGCTCAGGTTTTATATGGAATCATATAGTCCAAACTCTTTTCTCCCTGACTTTTTTTCATTCAGAATTCTCTCTCTCTCCCTCCTTCTTTCACTGCCCCTCCCTGAGTCACCCATGTTCTTGAATGTAACAATAGTCCATTCTTTTTATTGCTGAATAATATTTAGTTGTACATATAAATCTCATGTTGTTTATTTACCTAATAATGGACACTTGGTTCATTTTCAGATTTTGGCTTTTGTAGAAAAAGCCAGTATGAACACATGTGTACTAGTTTTATTGTGGACGTATGGCTTCATTTTTCTTTCTGAAGGCAAATGTCTAAGAGTTACTTGGTGGTATGTAAGTGAAGGTTAAACTTTATAAGAAATCAGGGGCGCCTGGGTGGCTCAGTCGTTCAGCGTCTGCCTTCGGCTCAGGTCATGATCCCAGGGTCCTGGGATCGAGCCCCGCATCGGGCTCCCTGCTCAGTGGGAAAGCCTGCTTCTCCCTCTCCCACTCCCCCTGCTTGTGTTCCTTCTCTCGCTGTGTCTCTCTCTGTCAAATAAATAAAATCTTTAAAAAAAAAAAAACTTTATAAGAAATCACCAAATTATTTTCCAAAGTGGTTGTATCATTTTATAGCAATGTATGAGGGCTCCAGTTTCTTCAAATCCTTGACAACACTTGGTACTTTCAATATTTTTTATTTTTGCCATTCTAGTGTCTTTATATTCTGTTTTTAATTTGCAATTTCCTAATTATGAATAATATTGAACATTTTCTTAATGTGCTTATTTTCCATCCATATACCTTCTTTGGTAAAATTTCAGTTCAAATCTTCTGAGGTTTTTTTTGTTTGTTTGTTTTTGTTTTTGGTAATTAGTCTTCCAATTACTGAGTTGTAATGATTTTATATATATATATGCATATATATTATATATTTCTAAAATAATAAAGATCTGAATTTTATTAAGTTTTATGCTACTTCATTTATAGTTCCAAGTAAAGCTTGCTACATGTATTTTAAATGAAATCAATAAGCAAACTATTGTATTTGAGTATGTGTAGGTATATAAATAAACACATATGTATCTGTGTGTTTGTGTGCGTGTATTTACATACGTGCACTTACAGAATGCTCAGTAAAAACAGAACTCTGATTAAAGAATTCAAAGGACCACAACAGGACTCTAATTCACTGGTTCATTTGTGGTATGCCCTCGGTACTTAATTTGAATGCACCACACTATAGACAAACCATTATGCAGAAAAGTCTTATTTTAAATTGATGACCATAACCTTTGTGTGAACCTTTAGTACTAAAGACTATTTTACTACATTTGCCTATGCTTTCCACTCTTCTTAATAATATTTCACGTCTTCAAAATTTTAAGACCTTGTAACTCTAATTCCCTGGCCACACTCAAAGTGAATGATGTTGCTTCCTACTGACTTGAGCAAATTCAGGCAATTAGAAAAAACTTGCATGAATTCCCTCCTGTCCTTTACTCACTCCCTGCATCTATACCTCTGTTCTCTGCCTCCTAATCTCTGTCATTGTCAACTTCCTGTGTTCCTATGATGAACAAATTCTTCCACTTATGCACTAAATCCTATTCCTTCTCTTCTACTTAAGACCATTACTCTACAAATAAATGCTCTCCATTCATTTGTAATTTTTTTCTTGAAAGCTGTTCATGATGTATTGTCTAATTGGAGTTGAGATAAATAGGCCTTCTGTGTGAGGTTTGATGTTGATAATGTTAGGCTATATTTAAAAATGTTTGCCATAGCTGTCGATACCAAAGCCTGCATTTTCCTAGAGTATCCGTCTCTCCTGTTGTCTTAAGGTTTTCCTAAGAACACCTCTTTAGATAGTTTGTGGCTTACAGCTCTTTCAGCTATAATAATTTTTACTGGAGCCCTGTTGACATTTTGATAAGGTATGAGGGAGGAAAGAGTTCTCTAATTTATGATTACATCATCTCAATCTTTTAGTAGGCCTGTGTCTCTCAGTTGTGACCTTCCAAATTGTTTCTAATTCTCCCCATCCTCTCCCACTTAGGTACGACTAGAAGCCTAGAGGGAAATGGAGTACAGGAAATGTCAGCATACAGCTATGATAAAGACTTTTCTCTTGAAGAGTGGGATTTTTTTATTAAAAAAAAAAAAAAAAAGCAATGAGTGCATTTCAAAATGATTACTCTTTTTCTCCCCCCAGCCAGAGACAAGAAATCTATTTGGCTCTTCCTTGTGGGAACACAGTAGGGGATCCTGGGGGCAAAACTCATGAAATTATAGGGGTATCCCCACCAGCATCATGTCACCCATGAGTTTCTGATTCACATGTTAGTCCACATTCAGCCTCCATGATTCATAAAAGCTATGTGCTCCCACCAGTTTATGGTTCCAGTGGTTTCTGCTCCAGTAAGCTGATTTTGTCATGAGTCGATTTGTCCATCTTTCCAGATGTCAGGTTGGTCTTTTGCCCTGTGACCTCAATTCTCTGACAATTCCAAGAAAAACTTGATTTTCAGTTTGTACAGCCTTATTTTGTGTAAGAATAAGGGTCAAGACCTCCAAGCTCTCTATGTGTCAGAGCCAAACCTGAAGTCTCTCTTTTATATATCATTTTTTTTTTTCCTTTCGGCTGAGTCATTTCCATCAGAATACAAATATGCTCTTGATTCTGCCATTTAATAAAACTTTCTCCTGACCCATTTTTTTCTCCCTTTTTGTGTTAGTTTCCTAGGGCTTACTAAATAACTTATAAGACTGAGTGGCTTAAAACAACAGAAATTTATTTCTCACAGTTTTGGAGATCAGAAGTCCAAAGTCCTGGTGTGGATAGGCCTATGATGTTGCTGAAAGCTTTAGGGGAGGATCTGCCTAATGCCTCTCACCTAATGGTGGGATTTTAAAATGGAACAGCCCCTGGGCGCCTGGGTGGCTCAGTTGGTTAAGCGACTGCCTTCAGCTCCGGTCATAATCCTGGAGTCCCGGGATCGAGTCCCGCATCGGGCTCCCTGCTCGGCAGGGAGTCTGTTTCTCCCTCTGACCCTCCCCCTTCTCATGTGCTCTCTCTCATTCTCTCTCTCTCAAATAAATAAATAAAATCTTTAAAAAATAATAATAATAAAATAAATAAAAAAATAAATAAAATGGAACAGCCCCTTTGGAAAACAGTTGGGTAGTTTCTTAAAAAATAAAACACAAATTTACCTCATGACTAAGCAGTTTCACTCCCAGGTATCCACTCAAGGAAAAAAAAAAAAAAAGTCCATACAAAGACTCATGCACGAACATTTATAGCAGCATTATTTATATAGTAAAAAAAAAAAATTTAAAAAGGAAAAAAGAAAACATTTATTAAATGGTGAACGAACAAACAAAATGTGGTATACCCATACTATAAAACACTATTTTGCATGAAAAAAGAATGAAATAATTATACATGAAATAACATTAATAAACGCTAAGAATTTATCCTAATGAAAGAGGTCAGAAAAAACAGACTACAGTTTGTATGATTCTTTTATATGCAATTTCTAGAAAAAGAAATCCTATAGAGACAAAAAGGAAATTTGTGGTTGCCCTGGGCAGGGTGATAGGAAAAAGAAATAGCTGCCTATAGGACCAAACATTATTTTTAGAGGTCACAACATGTTCTAAAATTTGATTGTTCTGATGTTTGGGTAAAACTGTAAATTTACTAAAAGTTATTAGATTGCACTTTTAAAAACGATTGAATTTTAGTATAAAATTTACCTCAATAAAGTGATTAAAAACAACAACACCACAAAACATCATCTGGCCTCCCTGCCTTTAATCTAACAGGAACACATTATTCATCTTATTCTGATTATTTCTTCTGTATATTTGTTGTTTTCTAATATATTACAGGATTTGTTATTTATTATGTTTATTTGTTCCATCAGAATGTGAATGGCAAGGATCTTCATTAGTTTTGATTTATATTCTAAGCCGAGAAAAGTGTTAACATGTCAATCAATATTTTTAATGAATAAATTCATGATATTTAGAAGTAAAACAGGGTTACTTCTCAAGTATATTATGAAATATACAATATAGATTTAAGACAATACAATAAAAAGAAATAAACATAAATATTCTCATATTTTTAATTGTCACAATAGCAAACTATGTTCCCCCTTCTTAAATTTCTTCAGTATTTCAGGAAAGTTGTTTGATATTATTTTTATTTTTTTCAATTAACTTTATCTTTTATTCATTCAGGGATACAATGTAAATTTACACATTTTACCACTCATGACTCCCATCACACAGGTAGTATATACTCGTACTATTAGGGAATTATGTGAATCTTTTTTTATTTCTTCTTAAGATTGTATTTATTTATTTGAGAGAGACAGAGAGTGTGCACGAGAGAGTGCAAGCACAAGCAGGACGCTGAGCAAGGGGGGAGGGCAGAGGGAGAGGGAGAAGCAGGCCCCCTTGCGGAGCAGGAAGACTGATGAGGGACTTGATCCCAGGACAATGGATCATGACCTGAGCCAAAGGCAGATGCTTAATGACTGAGCCACCCAGAGGTCTCTATGGGAATCTTTCTTATTTCAGTAGCTAGCTTATATGATCCTTAAGGGCGCTGAAATATTTCTATGCCTCTATGTAGGTAGACAGACAGAAACTTAATAGATACAGGAAATAAATATACATGGATGTATCACCTAAAACATTAATATGAAATCCCAAAGAGCGTTAACCTAGGCAACAATATTAAATGGCTTCTTTAAAAGAGATAAAAATTTAAGCTGTATAAGATTATTTGTCAAATAAATAGTCATAGATTGTTGATAATATTTAGTACAAGTGAACTAAATTCACACAAAGGGCTTTAATATTTTACACAATATAATGAGAAGAAGACAATTTATTCCCCATTCCCAAAATTAATTTAATTTTTTCTCTCAAATTATGTTTTCTTCTGGGAAAAAAAAATTCTTAGATGCACTATATTAAATGGTACAAGATGGAGAGATGCCACCAAACAATTGTCATTAACTTCTGCTGTTAATATATCATTGAGGCAAAAATAAGGAAGATGGGACATTCATAACATCATTTTATAGTTTTATTTTCGTAAGTCTGTATTTTGGGACATGTCTTCAAGATTATTTCACTGAGGGTCTAATTTTCTTGGGGCCTAAAATAAAGACACGGGATTGATTCAAGAGTCATTAAATACCAAGAAACATTTTAAAATGCAATTTTAATAATGCAATGTGTATAGCACTGAATTAAAAATTTCATAATCCTTCTCTAAATCAAATTTTTTAAATGCAACCCTCACAAAAGTAGGGAATGGTTATTATTACTCTCATTTTATAGATGAGGAAACAGATATTTCCTCATTGAGAGCTGAATGAAAAGCTCATATAGCCACTTCAGCTCAGATAGGAAGTAAGTCTATTTTTAACTCCAAATTTTTAATCTAACCATTATGTAATATTGTTTCCAATGGACAAATTAATATATGAATGTGGGGAAATGTACTTGGTCAGACAAGACTGCTACATTTTTTATATCTTTGCATTCTTAAATGTTTCCCAGGAATTTCAACCAAGTGCATATAGCAGAATTCATCTTTGACTTTTTTCTTGAATAAGCTCTCTGATTTATAATGAACTGGGAACTAACACCATGGCATTTTCTCAGAAGTAAATAGTTTTCTAAATAAAAAAGTAATTTTAGTGTCAATAAGCAGTAGGTGACATGTTCAGTATTGACTTCATGCTACTTTTAATTTAGAAATGAAAACCTATTTTCCCAAAGGATTGCCTTTCTATAAAGTATTTTTTTATAAAAAAGATTAATTTTATGATATACTGAGACATTAACACAGAAATGGTGATGTTAAACAATACATTCTATAGTTCTAAAATTGTAGTGGGATCATGATTTCATAAGAAGAAAATTAGTTATGTAGGTAACATTATTGTATAATTTCCCACAGGATCTCTACATCAGGATTTGTTATTAAATCCTAAAATAAGTCACCTGCATTCACTTTAGATATAAAATAATGTTGAATAAAACAATATCATATGGCAGCTCACAGTATGAGCAAAGACATGTGTTTATATTACTATGAATAGTTATGAACTGAGGTGTTCAAATGGCTTTCCTAGCAAAGCATTGCCTCCTAATTTATTTTTACAGCAAATGGAAACCTCATTTTTCATGGTTGGGTAGTTTGAATTCAAATGTACCAATAACTTCAAATGCAATCACTTCTACACAGCATGTTTTATTGTAGAACATAAAGATGGAATTACTAATGGTCTCTTGTTGCGCATCTTCTCCATCAAGAGTTTTATCTTATTTTATTATGTTTTTTACATTTAATATGTAAATTGGGATTTATTTCTTTAGAACAAAACTTAATGAATCTGAAACTAATGGGATTTTAATATAATACCCAACATGTAAACTTGAAAAAGAAAAGAGAAATGTTCTCTCTAGGAATCTTGGAATTTTGCCAGTTCTTTGTGGGGTACTGAACCTGAAGCTTTCCTTGAAGGATTTTTTTCAACAAACAAAAAGAGAAACTCCATCTATTAAAAGTATTTGGATTATTAAAACTTTACAGAGAGAAAATTTTCTATGAATAAGGTATTTGTGACAATGAGTGTTTCACTGACTAAATATAACAACAGAAGCCAGGACAAGTATTATATTTCCAGATGTGCAATTTAAATTTCAAAAAATTTAATTATTTTTTATTTCAGAAAGGAGAAGTTGTAATTGTACATGAATATTTTTATTTATTTTTATGGTCAAAAACAGAAAATAAAATATTTTCAACTCTATAAACATAACTTTTATAGCAAATGCTATTTGGTCACATAAACAATTCTATTTTAAATATTTATAAACATTTGAAGAACACAATTGAGTTATTTTGTCTAAAATGTATAAATATTGTTTTCTATTCACTTTAATTATGATTTTAAATGTGCTACTCTTCCACTTCAATATTGTCCCCGGGGCGCCTGGGTGACTCAGTCGGTTAAGTGTCTGCCTTCGGCTCAGGTCATGATCCCAGGGTCCTGGGATCGAGCCCCACATCGGGCCCTCTGCTCAGTGGGGAGCCTGCTTCTTTCTCCCTCTGCTGCTCCCCCTGCTTGTGCTCTCTCTCTCTCTGTCAAATAAATAAACAAAATATTTTAAAAAATTGTTCTCTATATAAATGGGAATAGATTTATTAAAACTAAATGTAACAGAATACCACTACTGTAACAGAAGCATAATAAAGAAGTGACAGAAATGAGATATTTGTGTTTAAATATACAAAAGATGGTATTCATTTTAAAGAAAAAAGTAGTATGATGAAATTCAGCTGGTCAAGTATATTTATTGTTATTATTCTTATTATAAAGCATATATATAGCACTTATTCTGATAGTCATAAGTGCTATACATATTTTTATTACATTTAATGTAACAAGTCTTTGAGAACATGAGAATTTTTTTACTTTTTAATTTTAATTCCAGTATAGTTCACATATAGTGCTATATTAGTTTCAGGTGTACAATATAGTGATTCAATAATTCTGTTCATTACTCAGTGTTCATCAGGATAAGTGTATTCTTTAATCCCCATCGCCTACTTCACTCATCCTCCCACCCACCTCCCTTCTGAGTAAAATCATATTCTATTTGTCTTTCTCTGACTGACTTATTTCACTTAGCATTATATTCTCTTACTCCATCCATGTTGTGGTAAGTGGTAAGATTACATTCTTTTTTATGGCTGAATAATATTACATCAGATGTATAGACCACTTCTTCTTTATCTATTCAATGGACTGTTTCCATATCTCGGCTATTGTAAATAACGTTGTGATAAACACAGCGGTGCATCCATCCTTTCCAATTAGTGTTTTTGTGTTCTTTGGGTAAATACCCAGTAGTGTGATTACTGGATCAAAGGGAGATTCTACTTTTAATTTTTGGAGGAACTGTTCTTCCCAGAGGCTGCAGCAGTTTGCATTCCCACCAGCAGAGCAAGAGTGTTCCTTTTTCTCTACATCCTTGCTAACACTTGTTGTTTCTTCTGTTTTTGATTCTAGCCATTCTGCCAGGAGTGAGGTGACATCTCATTGTAGTGTTGATTTGCATTTCCCTGATAATGAGTGATGTTCAGTATCTTTTCACGAGTGTATTAGCCAACTGGATGCACTCTTTGGAGAAATGTCTGCTCAGGTTTTCTGTTCCTTTTTTAATTGGATTATTTGTTTTGGGGGTATTGAGTTGTATCAGTTCTTTATATATTTTGGATACTAATCTTTTATCAGATATGTCATTTGCAAATATCTATTCCCATTCAGTAGGTTGTTTTTTTAGTTTTGTTGATTATTTCCTTCACTGTGCAGAAGCATTATATATTTATTTACTTTATTTTTTTATTATTATGTTATGTTTATCACCATACATTACATCATTAGTTCTTGATGCAGTGTTCCATGATTCATTGTTTGTGTATAACACCCAGTGCTCCATGCAGTACATGCCCTCTTTAATACCCATCACCAGGCTAACCCATCCCCCACCACCCTCCCCTCTTGAACCCTCAGTTTGTTTTTCAGAGTCCATAGTCTCTCATGGTTCATCTACCCCACCGATTTCCCCCCCTTCATTTTTCCCTTCCTACTATCTTCTTTTTTTTTTTTTTTTAACATATAATGTATTATTTGTTTCAGAGGTACAGGTCTGTGATTCAACAGTCTTACACAATTCACAGCACTCACCATAGCACATACCCTCCCAGAAGACTTTTATATTAATGAAAAAAAGCTCTCATTTTTTCCTCTTGAGTATGATGTTCATTGTGGGTTTGTCATATATGACCTTTATTATGTTGAGGTATAATCCTTCTAGACCTACTTTGTTGAGGTTATTTATCATGAGTGGATGCTGTACTTTGTCAAATGCTTTTTCTGCATCTATTGAAATGATTGTTTTTATCCTTTCTCTTATTGATGGGATGCATCATGTTGATTGTTTTGCAAATACTGAGCGACATTTGCATCCCAGGAATAAATCCCATTTGATCATGGTGTATGATTTTTTTTAATGTATTATTGGATTCAGTTTGCTAGTATTTTGTTGAGGATTTTTGCATCTATATTCATCAGAGATGCTGGTCTGAAGTTCTCTTTTTTGTGGTGTCTTTATCAGGTGTTGGTGTCAGGGTGATGCTGGCTGGCCTCATAGAGTGAATTTGGAAGTTTTCCATCCTCTTCTATTTTTTGGAATAGTTTGAGATGAATAGGTATTAAGTGTTCTTTAAATGCTTGGTAGAATTTGCCTGTGAATGCATCTGGTCCTGGAGTTTTGTTTGTTGGGAGTTTCTGACTACTGATTCAATCTCCTTGCTCGTAATTGGTCCACTCAAATTTTCTGTTTCTTCCTGCTTCTGTTTTGGTAAGTTATATGTTTCTAGGAATTCATCCATTTCTTCCAGGTTGTCCAATTTGTTGACATATAATTTTTCATAATATTCTATTACACTTGTTTGCATTTCTGTGAATTTGTTTGTTATTTCTCCTGTTTCATATGTGATTTTGTTTATTTGGGACCTCTCTTTCTCTCCTTTTTTTTTTTTTTTTATGAGTCTTGTTAGAGGTTTACCAATTTTATTGATCTTTTCAAAGAACCAGTTCATAGTTCATTGATCTGTTCTGTTGTTTTTGTTTTGTTTTGTCTCTATTTCATTTATTTCTTCTCTAATCTCTATTATTTCCTTCCTTCTGCTGTGTTTGTTCTTCTTTGTCTAGCTCCATTAGGTGTAAGGTTAGATTTTTTATCTGAGATCTGAAAACACAACAATTAACTCCTACACATAGCAGATGAGAAAACTGAGGTTTGAAAGGAAAACAATACCCATAGTTAAGGTTCAGTGAACTGGGAAGCAGAACTACTAAGAGTGTTATAGAATAAGGTTATATTATAGAGGTTGGACTTTAATTAATCCAAGGAATTGGTTAAAATAAATATAAAGGGCTGTTGCCGCTGAATCTGGTGATAGGCCTGGATCTCTGAAAGTCAGGTGGTAATCAGAAAAAAAAAAAAAAAAAAAAGCTGGGCCTAAAAACCAGGAACATGAGAGAAAATTGGTGCCCATTAGGACAAACTAGAACATGTTTTGGAGTTTACATTTTGAAGAGGGAGGAGGACAGGATAAGTGAAGGCCTGGTTGGTGCCCTCACTAATAAAGTGAGTCACCAGATAGTAACAATGTACATGAATTACAGTGGTGCTTGATGCTGTAATTGACCTAAAGAGCATAAAACTGCTTTAATCCTACCTTTCAAATATCATGCAAAATTACCTCGTGACTATTTTTTTTTAAGATTTTATTTATTTATTTGACAGAGAGAGACACAGTGAGAGAGGGAACACAAGCAGGGGGTGTAGGAGAGGGAGAAGCAGGCTCCCCACTGAGCAGAGAGCCTGATGCAGGGCTGGATCCCAGGACTCTGGGATCATGACCTGAGCCGAAGGCAGTCGCTTAACGACTGAGCCACCCAGGCGCCCCTCTTGTGGCTAATTTTTTTTTTTTTTTAAGATTTTATTTATTTATTTGACAGAGAGAGAGATAGTAAGAGCAGGAACATAAGCAGGGGGAGTGGGAGAGGGAGAAGCAGGCCTCCCGCCAAACAGGGAGCCCGATGTGGGACTCGATCCCAGGACCCTGGGATCATGACCTGAGCTGAAGGCAGACGCTTAACGACCGAGCCACCCAGGTGCCCCTCTTGTGGCTAATTTTAATTTGCAAACGAGAGAGAAAAGAATCCCGGAAAATGTAGTGCCAGCATGGTTAAGACAAAAATAGGTCAAATCACCACATTCTCTTTCTTCATTTTTACTTATATCTAAAGCAAGCAGGGGAAGAGGGAAAGACAGGAAAGAATCTCAAGCAGACTCCACACTGAGCATGGATCTCAGGCCCCTGAGATCAGGACCTGAGCTGAAATCAAGAGTCAGATACTTAACCATCTGAGCTATCCAGGTGCTCCAAATCACTTTTAAACACTTCCAACAAGGCAAAATTATTGGCAGGCAATATTTCAATGTATTTAAGTCTGCTGTCCTTACGAAAGGAAACCTAAGATGAAATATGCATAAATATAGATTAAAACAGAGTGTGAAAAATTTCTTTTTATCACTACCAAACTTGTTTCATTGTTTATGACGTCTTTGGATGACTGTTCAAGTTAAACCCATACATAGTCAATTTTGCATATATTTTCTTTAAATTAAAACAGTCTCTCAAAAAATCTTGCTCCTAATTTTCACTTGCTTTCAGTAGGTCATACATTCAATCTTCAAAAGTAATAGTGATTTTTAAATAAATGGACTACATTAAGAATATAATGAACAATTTGTGTTGCATATGCCTAAGAGGGATTCTCAATCACTGGACACAGCATGTTTAAATTATGACAGTAGATAAATGCGCATGTTAACCTTAAAAATAAAAGTCAGTGATTTTACCAGCAAAAATGGATTTATTTGGGAATAACAGAGAGTTGTAATTCAGGGTATGCAAACTATGGCAAAACCACAGGTAAGTCCAACAAAAGAGAAGAATGTTATTTTATGGAGAAGATGGAAGAATTTGGGAGGGGTTGTTTTGAACAAAAATTCATTGGGAAAAAGCATTGAGTCCATGGTGTTGATGCTTTCTCATTGGCTCTGTTGGAGGGGTGGTCAATTTTTTGCAGGAGAGGTAATGTCTGTCCTTCCCTGTTTGGGCCTGTAATCGGTGCTTCTTCTGTTGGGGTCTGTAATTGACAATTCTTGTAATTGATATTGAGTGGTATAGCTCCCCCTTCTAGCCACTCTGTATTTCATTTTAGTGATATTTCTCTTTATTAATTTTCCTACACATATATAATATTCCATGTGCTTTTTTGTTTGTTTTTGTGGCAAGTACCTAGGTTGGATACAGTTCTCCTTTTTCAAACATCAGAAAGCTGGCTTTAAAAAATATATATGATTTTCATGAAAAAATATCTGTCTTTGGGATCCTGACAAAAAATGCCCCTGCAGAACTGTATGTATCCTAAATTATCATATGATTCTTTATATTGAAATTACATGCTAATTGGAAGTGGTAAAAAAAAAATAAACCTCTGTCCAACATTATATTTGTTTTTGGCAAATTCTGAATTAGTATAGATTATTGTCTCCCTTGATGACTTTGATAAAGACACACAAAATAAATTCTGTAAATGTCCAGAGATAAATGGATGGACATTTACCTCAGTTAATGTCATTCTGAGTAAGACTCAGTATGTGGTCATTTGGCTGGATAGGGGTGCACAAATAAGAAAAGAGACTAAGAGAACACATGGAGGCCCAATTACTGTCCTTTACATTTCCATTATGTAAAATATGTATTCATCTTCCCTGTATAAGCTGCTCTGCAACAATACTTCTACTAGACAGAAACTTTATGCAATTTACACAATTGTCAGCATAGGAATGGCACCAAAACTGAAGTCAACATATTTTGTCTTGATACAGTTTTGTGGTTCTATGTCGAATAAATACATAAATAAATTAGATGGGTTCAATTAGGTGATTAATGTTAATGTTCATTGACAGTTCCACCTAACGCCTTATTTGGTGCATTGAATTTAGAGGCAATGTAAATCAAAGTAATTTTTCTGAACAGGATATAGCCTATAGGATGTTATTTCCAGAAATAAAGAAAGATGTTTCTCCAAATAAAAAAGAAGTCTAAGGAGTTTGCAAGTCATTCCAGAATTCTATCAGTTTGGTAGCCTAATTAACTATCTATGATAAGACTATATACCATTACTGTCCTTATTATCATAACGAGTTGTATGATTATTATCATTATTATATTAAACAGATTTATTTATCTTAGTCTAAAGGAAAACTATTATATCATTACAGATACTGACCAGACTTAGTGCTCCTGATGACATATTGAAAAAACCGCATAGACTGATTAATTTAGATAATTCAATACTAAGGAAACTGATAATTAGTATGTGACTAATTGAGCAATCTGTTAAAGTACACAGAATCCATCGAATTTTGAGCTATTTTAAGTCATGGTAAGTTCTTACCTTTTCTGTGGATTAATTACATTGACTTTTAAGTTGCCAAATGTGGTTGAAACTAAGTTATTCATAAATAATTGTTTTATTAATTGACCATTATAATTTTTATTCAACTCTCCATACCCTTAAAACATAGCATAGGATTTATGAAATAAAACAACTTAGTAGCATAAATGTTTGCCAATATTGCTTATTTTATGGATGTAACTAAATAATATGAATAGTAAGTTATATGTATATAGATAATATTCTATGGACATGACATTATTTACTATTATTCTTCACATGAATATGAAGTTAAATATAAGTAATATGTATTGATATTTTCATCTCAATGAAATACTTTTAAAAATACACTATCTTACCTCATGTTTTGTTTGTTAATATAACATAAATATATAAAGAACTTGTGGACACATATGTACATTATTTAAAGGTCTGCTTTAAATTTGTAGATTAGAAGTATTGCAATTAAATAAGGGGTGAGAACAGACACGACCATATTGAAAATTTGTTCTTCTCATTGAAAGTCTTAATTAACAGGACACCTAGAACTCAAAACTGATTGTAGTTGATAATGCCTTTTATTGGTTTAATGGTATCCCCATCACTTTTTGATGTTGTTCCCTTTGTCTTCTGTCTCACATCCCATCTAAGGAGTTCTTACATCTGATACTCATATCTGGTGAACATGTGAACATTTGTGATGTAAAATTCTCACATTCTTGCCAGTGGTAAGGGCATTTAACTAAATAGACACTTTTGGCACAAAATGAGTCTATACTTTCTCCAGTGTGTTCTTATTTTGATGAAAATCATATGAGACTCGTGCGACTATCCCAAGGGCTAATAAATATAAAGTTTAGCAATTGTAAGGTAACAAAAGACATCCTAATTATTCCTGTTTCCTAACATTTTACCAAGATATAGCCATATTTAAATCACCAAATATTTATTGATCTCCTGTTATAATCATAGATTTATCACATTTAAAAAGGCATGGGGGTGCCTGGGTGGCTCAGATGGTTAAGCGTCTGCCTTCGGCTCAGGTCATGATCCCAGGGTCCTGGGATCAAGCCCTATGTCGGGCTCCTGGTTCAGCGGGGAGCGTGCTTCTCCCTCTCTGTCTGCCTCTCCCCCTGCTCATGCTCTCTCTTTCTGTCTGTATCTCTGTGTCTCAAGTGAATAAATAAAATCTTTAAAAAAATAAATAAAAATAAAAAGGCATGAATTTGGGGTGCCACTCTGTATCTGCCTTCAGCTCAGGTCATGATACTGGGATCCTGGGATCTAACCCCGCATGGAGCTCCCTGCACAGCAGGGAGGCTTGCTTCTTCCTCTCCCTCGGCCTGCTGCTCCCTGTGCTTGTGCTTGCTCACTCTCTCTTTCTCTGTCAAATAAATAAATAAAATCTTTAAAAAAAAAGGCATGAATCCTACAGTGAAAAAAATTTTGCGACTTTGGAAAATAAAACCAAATGTGCACAAATATTCAAATGAAATATACAAATGAAATTAAGACAGCAAAATAAAAAAAACTTTATGGTAATTAATTCATGTAATAATTTCTTATAGTAGCTTTAGAGAGTCTGAGTATTATTGAGAATTTTCAATTTTGCATTTTAGTTGACAATGTCAGTATATTCATTTCAACACTCTTGCTCTTAAATGTGAGTTTAATTGAAAAGAAAAACTGATTACTTGAGTGCTTTCCATTTAGACATGTAGAAAGATAATAAGAAATATGAGCTTTCCATCTATGAGGAAGCAGGGCATTTTTTCCTACTTTTCTACTGATCAATATCTATTTAAACAATATTTTAATTTTGTCTAAATTCTTTCATAGTATGTAAAGTCCATTTTTCAATAGTTTTATTAGTAAACACTGCTTTTAGTTTCTACCTTGTAGGATTTGATGTTTTAAACATCTAAAGCTTCATATCAATACATCTAGCTTGCATGTGCTAAGAATAGATTTTATTAACTGTTAAAGGAAAAGCACAGCATAAAAGTCTTATTTTGATTTTAATATTTAGTCAGTGTGTTTTCAGAATTTTACTTGCCATTTTGTTAAATCAGAACAAAATTTGTTCACCTTAATTAACTCTACTGTAATGAATAGATAATATAAAGATATTAATAATTGATGACTATCAACTAGATGCAGTGGCATGCTGACTGTGAAATTCCCAAATGAATTACAGAAGTCTGGCTATGGCATCATCATTTTTTAAAATTGATGAGTTAATATTGATTAATAGTAAAAATGAGGAAATTAGGCAACTCTAAATATTGTCTGAATAGAGCTGATAAAAACAGACACTGTACTAATAATGCATGATTATTTCACGCATTTCTCCACTATCTGTCCCGAGTTTTGCTCCTTCAACTTTATCTTTTTTTTCTGTTTCTCAGCAAAACCTGACTTACTGATTGTTTTTTCCCTGATGGGAACAAATTCCAATTTAGCAGAATATTTGAGAACATAAGAGAAATCTTGTTACTAGTTAAACCTCATAATGAGTCGCCATTTGTTAAAAAAAGATAAAAATGAGAACTGGCATATTTGAGGGACATGGTAAATACTAAGAGCTAGAGGACAAGGTTTTGAAAAGATTAGGCTTAAGTAAGCTTTATAAGAAAAACTAATTAAAATTAGCCACCTAAAGGGATATTTCTCTTAAATAAATTTTAAGTGCGTAAATTATATGTGCTGCAGATATTTCTCAAAGTTTGACATTTCTCTTTATATATTACCTATAGTTTTGTCCTTTGGTTGGTTTTTAGTCATACTTTTTTTTAATTTTAAAACTCCCAATTGCCTCTGGAATTTTGAGGCATAGCAAATTTTTTCTCCTTTTGAATATGTTTGAAATTTCTGTAATAAAAACTAAAAAAAGACTATTCCTATTTGAAAAATAACAGCAAATACTTCTGAAAAATTCCTATGCACCAGCTTCAACACTAAGTCCTTTACTTGGATTATCACATATATTCCTTATAGTGCAGTCATAAATGGATTCTTTTATTGTTCCCTTTTACATAAGACGGAAAAAAAGGCTCAAAGATTTAAGTTACCCCCAAAACTATCTTGCTAAGAAATGTTAGAATTAGAATTTAGAACCTCACTTCTATTTCCACAGCTCACACGTATACCATGCTCTATTGCCCAGTTATACCTGAAAAAAGTACTTCTAGCCAACTAGTTATGCCTGTTTATCCACTTGACCTCTCTTGAACTGAGAGTAGTGTGTTACATTCTCTAATCATAGATGGGTTTTATAGGATTCCTTTATCTCTTTAATTTTCTGCTTTATGTAAGTAATTACTTGTTTAGTACATAGATAGTCATAACTACTATATTTTCATTACGTATTGTGTGTTTTAACATACAGTGTCTTTGGTTGGAGGAACCTAATCCCTGCTTCTTTTTGCATTTATTTGCAAAAAAATTTGCATTTATTTATTTGCATTTATCTGATATGTCCTTCTCAAGCCCTCCTTTCATCGTTTTTCTTTTTTTAATTATTATGTTAGTCCCACCTCTTTTACATCTCTTTTTAAATTATTGGTTATTACCTTAGGAAAGTCTTGCTATGTCTTGAAATCTTAGTGGAACAAAAATTTTTGGTAACCTTCGTATAGTCATCTTTTATTTTTCAAAAGTTAAGCTTTCAGTTACCTTTTTTTTTTTTTCACTTTTAATTCTCTCAGTTCCTCGTTGTCATTCCAAAGTGATGCTTGCAAAAGCCTTTTGTGGAGACAGGAATGTATTTTCAGTAAAAGAAGTTCCTTGAATGATGTATACTTATGTAGTGTTATCAGCACAAAAGCAAATACTTGCCTCTAAGATTATAGCATAGTGAATGGTTTTCATATTATTATTCATTGCTTTCAAAAAATTGACGCATGTATTTCAAACAACACCAAGTACCAATCTCTGAAATTTTAGTATGTTCACAATGGAGTTTTCAAATGTCGGTGTGCTAAATATAACCACATCAGGAAGCATGGCAAATATAATAATTGAGTACAGCAAATAAAGGTATAAAAATAACCTACAATCTCTAAATGACAATAGCTTTGATCAATTCTAACTAAATTAGAGTATTATATTTCAATATAATATTGAAATATATATATTACATATATATAAATTATATTGAATGCTTATTCAAATGTACTCAATATAAACAATGTCTAAATTTGTCAAGGGCCACAAGAAAATACATTTATACTATTAGATTACAAATAAACTAATAGAGAATTTATTTTTCATTAACTTAGCAGTTTTGCATTTTCTCTGTATTACATTATTTTGCCTTTGCTTGCAGTTGCCTTTGCTTATATTAAATTCAGCAGCCAGGATAAGGATGATCTAGGAATGGGAAGCAGATTATCAAAAATTTAGTTCTTACATTTTTCTTCTTGTCTGTAGTGTTTAATGTGATACATAGATCTAATAATAAAATCAGCACTAAAGCTAATTTAAACAAAGAGAATCCACTGTTACTACATATTAAACATAAACAGATCGAATAAATGAATGAACTTTCGTTCTGGAAGGTAAACTCTCCCTGTGTGGTTAGACTGCTCTTAATGTTATTACAACACTAAAAATAATATATCTGAAGATGATCTTGCCAAAAGTGACATTAGCCAATTTACACTTTGTAAGGTATTTTGCCACATCCATAGAAAGTAATGGGTTTACAAATGTTCTTACTGATCTACAAATTCACCAGCCAAGCAAGTGACAATTCACATTAGGGCTAATAGTGAACACCTAGCTTTTGGCTATCAATAGGAACAAAAATCCATGTACTCAACTTTTACCTTTTAAAAAAAAATATCATTCATCAAAGTCATACACTCAAAGTACAAACGCCTTTTTAGCATCCTAATGAGTTTCATAAATCATTACAATATATTTCATGTAAAGCATTAGTTTCATTTTTCCATCATTTATAAATGTTATGTAACTATTCTGATATTCAAATTCTTTGAAGACCTACTTACTTTTTTTTAAAGATTTTATTTATTTATTTGACAGAGAGAGAGAGTGAGAGAGCAAGCAGGGGGAGAGGCAGAGGGAGAGGGAGAAGCAGGCTCTCCGCTGAGCAGGGAGCCCGATGCAGGCTGGATCCCAGGACCCTGAGATCACTACCCAAGCCAAAAGCAGGCACTTAACCTACTGAGCCATCCAGGCACCAGAGGCCTACTTACTTTTAACATTTGTAGAGATCTTATAATTCTATGCAAACGAATGGCAAAATTTAAATAGCCAAACATGGCCTTAAGGGTCTTAAATAAGTCAAGGAGTTGTTTTTTTTTTTTTTTTTTCTTGTTGTAAATTATATTGTTAAATTATATTGCATTTTAGACAGAGAGAAAGTCAGAAAAGCTAATAGTATGTGAGAAAAGTTCTAAGCTATGTGTGATGAAGTGAAGAAATAGATTTAAAGATAAGTAGAGACAGATTAGAGAACATATAAGAATTGAGCTAAAGTTATAAGAGGGAGTGGCTTAGTAATCCATACAATAGATTTCTGTATGTAAACATTAAAGAAAGCTCAACAACATTCATACTACAAGGAAAAGACAAGTGAAGTTTCCAATTAAATATTAAAGTTGACGTATAAATGTATAAGTCAATTAAAAAGTTCTTATGTGTTCAGTATCCAAACATGATGAAAAAGAGAAATCTCAAGCTAGACTCAAATGCTAGAAATAAACATAAAGAATGAGACAAGAGATAATCAACTTCCAAATGTTGGATACCAGGGCTTTCAGAGAATTGAAAGAATATCTACGAATAATTAGATTGGTTTATGTTGTCTGTATTTATAGATGTAGAATAGCAGATAGAGGGGCGCCTGGGTGGCTCAGTCATTAAATGTCTGCCTTCGGCTCAGGTCATGGTCCTAGGGTCCTAGGATCGGGCCCCACATCAGGCTCCCTGCTCGCCCGGGAGCCTGCTTCTCCCTCTCCCGCTCCCCCTGCTTGTGTTCCCTCCCTCGCTGTCTTTCTCTATGTCAAATAAATAAATAAAAATTAAAAAAAAAAAAAAAAAGAAGAGCAGATAGAGTTTTTCTCTTTAAATCGTTGTCTTTTGAGGAAGTCCGACAGTCTATTTCCCTAGAGGAACTCTACTTCGGGTAATCTTTCAAAGTGACACTGTAGCCAAACCAACATGAGTTTTCTCTGTGGTGAGTCAGAAACTGCACCAGACAAAGTCGCAACACAAAGAAAACTTTATTTGCAGCATGTAAGGAAATCACAGAGAATGGCTTCCAAAGCTGTGACTCCCAGAGCAAGGGGGAATGGATTCCTTTTATGTAGGGTTAGGATGAATATTTAGATAGGGAAGCCTTGCCTCTGTGTATAGAGGCAGACATAAGACCACAATGCACCTTAAGGAAACATGCCTATACACAAATTGTGTGATATGTAAAGTTTGTGCTTCTCCTTGGGTGGAGACGTTAGTGTTATAATGAGGTATGAGGTAAAGGTCATTGTTGGTCATTCTAGAGGTCACTCCATGGTCCATCTGTGCAGGAGCAATTCAGGGTTAAGCTCAAACTTGTCTGGGTGGTCTGGGCCAGCTGGAGGTCTTATCAAGACAATCGTTTTTGGTCAAGGAACAGTTTTGCTTTCCATTTGCCTGAGTTAAGAAATAAGCAGGAAAGAAGAGCTTAAGGAAAAATGTGGGACAAAGGTTGATGGGTACAAGCAGTGGCAGTAAAGGGGGTCTAGCCGGTGATAGGAGCTGAGCAATGAGAGTACTTTGGTTGCTCTATTTTGTGATACAACTTATAATTTATCATTTATTCTAGATATTTATATTTTATGATTCTTCATGATTCTATGATTCCATATGATGCTGTGATCTATATTCTATTATATTCAATCTATATTAATACATATTACAGTATATATAATAACACATATCTTACTATATCTATTATCTATCTATATTATATCTATCATCTATCTATATTCTATGCTCCTACATAATTCTATGATTATACAATCTGTATTATATGATTCTGTATTATATGATGTTATTATTCTATACTAGAAAGTTAGGAAAATAAAGATACTTGGAAGCAAATGGAGTATCAAATGAGTGGTTATGATTTATTGAAAATAATCTTTAGGAGATGGGGGAGGGGCACACAAAAAGAAAATAATCTTTATACATGTGAAAGGGATCATAGAACCAGGATTATCAACTCCTACTCACAAAGCTTTCTGCATTAGTTCAGAATTATCCTTCCTGCTAAATTATTTTTTCGTTATGCCACAATCATTTACACAGTAGTTTGCAAAATTTCGAAGTTATTCTAGGTATAAAATCATAAATATTTTAAGATCATTCAACACTGTAGGGGCACCTGGGTGGCTCAGTCAGTTAAGTGTTCGACTTTTGGTTTTGGCTCAGGTCATGGTCTCATGGGTTATAAGACAAAGCCTGTGTATCTCTCTCAAATAAAGAAATAAATCTTGGGACTCCTGGGTGGCTCAGTCAGTTAAGTGCCTGCCTTCAGTTCAAGTTATGATCCCCAGGGTGGGATCGAGTCCCGCATTGGGCTCCTTGCTCAGCGGGGAGACTTCTTCTCCCTCTGCCTGTGCCTCCCCCTTCCTGTGCTCTGTCTCTGTCTCTGACAAAGAAATAAATCTTAAAAAAAAAAAAAATAAGATTATTCAACACCGTAGAACTCAATGTGAAATGGCATGTGAGAAAACTTATCATTTCTTTATAGGAGATAAAATGAAAAGATGGATTAAAACAAAAGTAAATGGGAAAAACTATACCAAAAAACTTTTAGATTCAGTTGATTATGTTGTGAAATTTTAAGAAGCATATTTATAGCAATTTTCAGACATTGTATACATAAAATATTACCACATAATAAATAAGTATGATACTTTTAAAGTGTGGGAATGGATTTTATACTAGAAAGTCACTCAGTAATAGTAGCCATCATCTAATTTGTTCAAAACCATATTTTGAAAAATGGCAGGAAGAAAAAAAATGACTTTTGTCTTATCCTTAAATGACTGTATTAACTATAACTTAAAAAATGAGAGTTTTATAAATCATACTTTTGCTGACAATAGTACCAATTAATTTTCTTGCTAATATATATTACTTAGGGTAGATAATATTCAAATTCTCTATTACTTCTGAAGAACAAGTAAAATCATTTTTGAACACATATGGTACTGCATTTTAAACTGTAGTTATAAATCTAGATAGAGATCTGCATTCAGTATTTATAAGAAAGAGATTTACTATAGTCACCGAATAGATATTGGGAATAAAATATAGTATTTACTAAATGAATATAAATTACTATTTTTTTTTTTTGTGAGAGAGAGGGAGAGGGAGAGAGAGAATCTTAAGCAGGCTCCATGCCCAGTGCAGAGCCTGACCTGGGGCTTGATCTTGGAACCCCAGAGATCATGACCTGAGCCAAAATCAAGAGTCGGGTGCTTAACCAACTGAGCCACCCAGGGACCCCTAAATGAATACAAATTATTAATAACAATAACATCAATATAAGTTCATTTTTAACAAATTTAGCTTTTGAATGGGGCTCTGCTTATTTAAAATACTCCATGAAGTCTGTATTATCATATATATAAGGGTATGTGATTTCTTTTTTTTTTTTTTTTTTTTTTTTTTTAAAGATTTATTTATTTGACAGAGAGAAACACAGCGAGAGAGGGAACACAAGCAGGGGGAGGGTCAGAGGGAGAAGCAGGCTTCCCGCTGAGCAGGGAGCCCGATGCGGGGCTCTATCCCAGGACCCTGGGATCATGACCCGAGCCGAAGGCAGACGCTTAACGACTGAGCCACCCAGGCGCCCCAGGGTATGTGATTTCAATGGTCTTTTAGGATATTAAAAATATGATTATGTAAATAAGACTAAGTTATACTTAATAAAAGACAAGACTTTGTAGGATATAATATTGTATACCTAAATACGTATTTCTTTTAAGGAGAATTATTAATAAATAGCAATTATTGGCATTTACTATATCCTAAGTAAAAACTAACTGCTTAAAGAATTATCTCTTTGTAAATATGTGTCCTTTTCTTTTTTCAGAAGTAATTATAGGCTATTCTCTCTTTTATACTGTGTGTTTTGTAATCTGATTATTTTATAATGCTTTTAAAATACATGAAGTTACATTTAATCAATTCTGCATTTTTCAACTTCATATAACACTGAGAAAACACTGAATGATAGTCATTTTTTTCCCCTTGTCTGAAATGCAGGGAAGCCATCTAGTGTTTGCAGGGATAATTTATCTTCAAAAATTACTACATGAGAGAATTGAGAGTCATACTTTCAGTTCTAAACTCTGCTTTGTGGTCTTCTAACTACGTGAAATTCATGAATTTAACTTTGGTCACAGTTTGGTCTGGTAATTCAAAAATAAATAAAAATTACACTGTAATGTTTTAGGAAGTATATATGCAGTTTACCGCCATTTCAACAGAGCCCAATACACAGGATTAAGGTATGTCTTTAAATGTGTATTTCAGTATTTTTCTACTTCCGGGAGCCTGTTTCACAAATCTATCAAAATAATTGTTTATAAAACATGGTATTTTTAACCTCTTTGGATTAAAAAAAAGATAAGTTAATGATCTTAATATTTTACCCAAAACAACAACAACAACAGCACAACAACAACAAAACGGTGTTCTGAAATTCCTGAGCCAGCACTGGATTCATTGACGGTGAAAGTGCCTGGTTTTTCAGAGGATGACTGTGGTCCAGGAAAAGGCAATGCTCCATGAGAATTAAGGTTTCTTGAGTCACAGATCTGTGCTCCTTTTACATCAACGCTTTGCCGCCATGTTGCAAAAAACAAAACAAACAAGCAAAAAACCATGAGGCATTTCACTTTGTAACGGACTATTTCATTATGTCTTTTCTCCTTATTTTAATGAATTGTAAGAATGTGTAGATTTGCAACATTATGTATTTTTACAATTCATCAATTTTAAATTTCTCCACTATAGAAATCAGCTCTAACTATATTCTTATCATTTTCTCTTCTTTTTACCACTGTCCTTGAACAGAGAGAAACCTTATTTGCACAATCCATTCTAAACAAAAGAAAACAGATGGGTTGAGATGACTGAATTCTCAAATCGCTAATTATAAAGAGTCAAGTGGCCATAACTTTCATGGTAGTCATTGAAATAGTCATTTTCCAATTTTCAACATTAAGAAACTATTAAAGAAAATACAAAATGATATCTATGATATTTGTGTTAATTAGTATTTTTCCATGCATTCACTAAGTAACTGCCATGGTTTAATTCCTCAGCTAACATCCGTCCGGTGGAATTCTGTCCATCTGTTTGAATCTATTTTAAAGAGGATCATTTAAGAAAAATGAACTTATAATAACATATGGTAACTAAATTCAGTACGGATTTTCCACTGCATTGATCAATTTAGGGGAATTCTCTTATGCAAATAGGAATGCTCACAAGACTTTCAGCATGGCTGTTGAGAAGATGGGAGGGAAATCACACTCTTCAGTCAGTGTGACTTGTATGCACTCTTCTCAGTCTTACTGAATGGCCTAGGATTGGTTCACATATATGTTGCATGTTTCCCTTGAAGAATATAAAGGATTTTTTTTTTTTACTGATTCTTATAATGCTTTGAAATTTACTGTTTAATGAGGTTTATCAGAGGCATGATTATTGCTAATTAAAATGTTATTTATGTTTACATTAAATAGATACAAACTCATTGGACAGGTAGAAGGCTGATTCTCTGAATTTAATAGACTTAAAATGCTAAACAGTCCTGAACAGGGAGAAAAATGATATATACAATCTTGTAATCAAGTCATACAGTGCCCAGACTTTGACTTTCCATTATCGCTCAGAAATTACTTAGGTTGAAAACTAAACAATATGCAGTTAAGAGTAATTTACAATTCATGTTGGGATATTTTTGTATCATTGAAATCTTAATAGATATGTTTGAGTCTCTTTGAGAATGTACGACTGTGAGAACGGGAGAATTATGTGCTTTATTCACCATTGTTTGTGCAGTTCCTGGCAAAAAAATATAGTTATATTTGATTTATTGATTCCTCTGACCACCAGCCTTACCCCCCCATTTCTATTTCTGTAGAATAAACTAATAATTGATGCAATATTGCTTGGCAGGAGAATTACTGTTTCATACTTTTTGAAATATTTTTATCTGTTTTAGGCTCTTAAATATTGAATTCACTAAATAGCTCCTTTACTAAAGCAACGATTGATGTAATATTTTCATAAATCCAGAGAGAGAGAGAGAGAGATGGAGGGAAACAGAAGGGCTTAGTTAGTATCTTGGAACCGAATTGGTCCAAAATAATGTCCAAAATAAGTACCTATGACTTGGAAGGAATTTAATTTTGAGGCAAAAAAGTCCACTCTATAATACTACAGAATAAAGTTTTTCAAATAGAAAAAACTGAAAATATTGTATCACTGTTAAAAATTCAGCATCTTTAATCTCTTTCCTTTAGTCTTATCCTCATTTTCTATCTTATATTTATCTTTGATTACATATATTCTCACCAATTTTAACTATCATCTTTTTAATGTGTTATCAATACCCTTGTTTAAAATATTATCTATGAGAAACATTTTCTCTATCTTTACTTGAAAATAGATGATTCAATGTGAATTTAGGTATCTCAAGTTGTACAATGACAAGTTCCCCTATTATTTTTGTCAAAATATCCCCTGAAGCTCAAGAAATATTACACATATATAATATTATATATGTAATATTACAGTATATATATCATTATGGGTCTTTCTCTAGTTTCAGGTAAGTCAGTCAGTAGAAAGACTTTACCTCATTTCATGGCATTTTCAATTATTTTAACTTAAATAAGGGATTGAGAAATACTGTTATAGCAGTTTTATTTTTTATGGAATATATCCATAAGAAAGTTGCAAAAAGATAATGCATATGTAAGCCTATATATTGGGGAATATCCTTTAGAATGTAGTTATAATTTCTTTCTTCTGGAGAATAATACATAACCTTGTTTGTGGTTCAAATATTAGTGTTTCATTTTTATAGTATGCCATGATTCAGAGATAACATTTTGTTAATCAGCATGATTTGGATATTAAAATATCCTTATTTCTGTCTCTCTAAAGTTGTTAAATCAAGATGATGATAATTATACACTCTTTCTCCAAATAAGTCTTAAAAAATAAATCCATGAGAATTAACCACCCGAGTTAGAGACATATCCCATGTGCATATGTCCCTTCAATGTTTTATCTTTTTTTTTTCCCTTAGGACTTAATATATATTTTTTTTAATTTTACTTCTTTATGATTGTTTTATCTCACTTATAAGTTTGAAGCTACTTGAAGGAAAGGATTTGGTAATTATGCTTGCCCTGATATTACTAAACCTAAAATATAGTAGGTGTGTAATAAGGTTTGGATGCCCAATAAATATTTACTGAATGAATGAACAAGTGACCTGACTTTTGCTATAATTGCCGAGGAGTTGAAGGATCATTAAATCATTAGTAGTCTTGCTCCAAATGGACATAATAAGATAACAGATAGTAATGAGGGAAAACTATTATAAATAAGAAAAAAAAGAACAATCAGGAGTGTCCTCCTGCTCTGATTGTCGCATCCACCTAGAAAATGTAGCCATAATTCTACATTTCTGTTTCCATTAGTCAGACTAGATAATCCACATAGCTGGTTGCCATCTACAAGGAGTCATTAACATTCTATGCCATACAAGCTTTATTTATCTTGAGAAATATATATCTGACCCATCAATTTCTCTATCCTAGGACTAAAGAAATAAAATGTTGGATAGTAGCACTGGATAATAATGACCATTTCCTTTGTTCTCTCCTATATGCAATATAACTACGCTGAAAGTTTTTCAATTTCCCTATTGCATGCTCAGTTAAATTGAAATATTTGAATGGGCTTTTCAAGGATTAAATTTGCATTCAACAAATATTTATTGAGTGCCAAATATGTGTCAGACATGATTCTCGCTTTTAGGGATAAATTAATAAACAAATTATCATTCTTTGCATTCAAGGAGCTCATTTGTTATGGAAAAAGTAAAACAGATGCCAATAAATAAACTCAATGAGAATCCAATCAACAATACTATTTAATATTTGTTTATTTCATTCAAACCTAAAATATACATTACAATGGCAAGGTATCATTCCTCACAAATTGTATATTAAATATCTATTAGATATTATGTATTACTTAGGTAATCATATATACTATATATTTATATATCAGAACACAATTCTATATATGTATATAGTTTAAATATATGACATGTTTACATATATTAAATATACTATATATTGCAGAGTACATACTTCTAGAAACTTATTTCTAAATAAATATAAGATATTTAGGCTTAAGATATAATGTCAGAAGAAATATTAACAAAAACTTAATACATCATTATAAGAATGAGAACATTATCAAGTTCCCCATATTTAGATTGTCTTAGTAATAAGCATTTACATTTTAATTTCACATGACCTCAAATTAAACTGTGTCAGTGTATTTTTCTTTTCTGTATTGCATGAAAATACCAGTAGAAATTAGGGAAATTTCACAGACAAGTTGTTGCAATAATAATCAACTTGCTATATGTAAGATTTATTCATAGAAATGTCACTCACTTGGCCTTCAGAATCTCATAGTTATTTTACAAATGAAGAGTGTACTTAAAAAGAAAGTGTACGGATGCCTCCAGTAAATGAATAATAAATTAAGAGAAACAACAGTGCTCCTTTCTAAAACTTACCAAAGCATTTTGATTTATTGTGTTCATTGTAGTCTGTGTATGTAAAGCCCAGCTATTTGGAGGAGGTGGATGTGATGCAGGCAGGCTGAGTCTGAGAACCAAGGGAAAGGTCCCACTGGTGCAGCCACAAAGGTCCTCGGCTTCACACAGGATAGAACTCAAACGTGAGCACAAGAAAGTGAAAGCAGTTTATTGCATAGTGTGAGTGACAGAGAATAGCAGACCGAGTGTCTGGGAGACTCTGAAGGAAGAGAAGAATAAGTCTTGTTGTTGCTTGGAGCTAGGGTTTTATATTAGGAAAGGGTCTAGGGTACGTGAGCCTCCAGGAATCCAGGGTAGTGTCCAATGAAAGGCGAGTGTCAGGTGAACAATAGGTGTTACTCTATAAATTACCTAAGGTAGGGGTATTGATGCCAGCATCAGCTGAAATGAATGTCCTGGAAAATGTTTTGGGTCTGGTTCTCCCTAGGTGTTACCAGGTGTTTGGGGCCTAGGACAAAACTCAGAGAATGATTAACTTTCTTGCTTCCCCCATGAAGGGGGAACATAGCTTCTGAGGCTTATTCAGAGGCAAAATATGGAACATGAGTAAATGGGGCCTAGCAGAAAAACAGCAGAGATGGAGGCTTTCTAAAACAGAGTCCCTTCAGTTTCTCTACTTCAGATGGAATAATAAAAGTCCAAGGCAATACAAAGGCAGCGGGACAAATATTTTGAAAGACTTTTTAATGAGACATATTTCATTTTATTTTTTTCTTTTTCTTTTTTTTTTTTAAGATTTTATTTATTTGAGAGAGAGAATGAGAGACAGAGAGCATGAGGGGAGGAGGGTCAGAGGGAGAAGCAGACTCCCTGCCGAGCAGGGAGCCCGATGCGGGACTCATCCCGGGACTCCAGGATCATGACCTGAGCTGAAGGCAGTCGCTTAACCAACTGAGCCACCCACGCGCCCTCATTTTAATTTTTTCAACCTTTCTTGAGGGCTAAAGAATGAAAAGTACAGTATGCCACAGTCACCAACACATTAAAAGACAGGAAATTTTGTCTATCAAAACATTTGTTTAAATGCTATAGATCCTATTAAATGAAACAGCACTGAAATCAGTTGAATGGGACGCTGATAGATACATGCCATTTGTTTTTTGACACTGAAATAGAGAAATGCAACAAAATCAATATTGAGAAGTGACAAGAAAGCAAAATACAGACAAAGGCCAGGACCTCCTAAACAATTTTCTTCAAAACCGTAATTTAACCTTGTATTTTCTCCTAAAACATTATTCCATAATAGTATTATCTTTATAAATAAATTATTTAAAAGGAGGTTTAACTTTTCAATGTTTGTAGCAGGGAGTTTTTTTTTTTTTCTCATTGCTCTTACAAGTTATGAAAACAGTGTTACACATGTCAAGGTATATTAACTAATTAATTTCATAAGACATCTTTAAATAGCATGATTAGGTAGCCTGGAGGCTTATCTTAATATTTTACTGAACTATTTCTAAGCATTAAAAAAAAAAAATAAGCAGAATAGATATACTATGGAGTAAAGAATGAGACAAAACAAAGCAAGAGATTGGATCTATCTAAATTCAAAGTCTACCCAAATCCCTTAAAGTTAAAATAAATAAATAAGTATAGTGGGAAAAAGAATGCATGCCATCTAGAGACCAGCAATTATGGAAAATGAATGCCTGGTAGATAGAAAGCAGACAGAAATCATAATGACAAAGTGGAAGCAACCACAGGGCAATCAATACACTGCAGGAAAAGGCCAAAGTGAAGATAATGGCAGATTCAGAGAAATGCCTCTCCCAAGTCAACACATAGAAAAAACAAACAAAAAAGCAGTTATAATCAAGATGGTTACAAACCTGTGATTTCAGTGAGAAAAGAAACCCCCTAAGGCTCACACTCTTAGGAAAGTGGGAAACCCTTGCAGTTTGGATGTGAGCATCTAAGTGAAATAGGGAAGTGTTTGAGAACATGAGCCCACACACAAAGGAGCGGAAAGAAGCCATTCAAACAGAGAAATAGACAAATGCCCTTCATCACCAAAACAATGGCCCCCAGGCTGAAGCCATGAGGAATAGAACAAAGGAAATATGACCCAGTAGATAGTCGAAATAACAAGAAAACTTAGAAGTAGAAAATTGGTGGCAAAAACAGCATAACAATAATAGTGAAAATAATAATATGGTTATCTGCAACTACTACTATTGATTGAGCTCTTATTCCAGGGATTATTCTAAATGCATGATTTGCTATTAATATATTTAATGCTCATAACAACCAGAGGAGGTAAGTACCTTTTTTTCCCAAATGCTGGATGTGAGAAAGTAAGACATAGATATTTAAGTAATTGTCCTTGGTTATATGTATATTGGTTACAGATGGTTTAACTACAAGTAAAGGGAAACAATTAGGTCACTTAACTACATTATCCGCCATCAAAAGGTGAGAAGCATTGGAGATGCTACTTGAAACCAGGCATTTGATCTTCAGTAACAGATAAAACTAACCACATGCTATTAAATCTCTCAAAAATATATTATTGGTAAAGAATGCCATATTTTTCAAAGACAAGAAGCAGTCACAGAGAAAATGTTTATATTGTTTTATCAAAATATTATAATCAGAATATATTATTTTCTATAAATCAGTATGAATAATAGAAACTAGCCCGTAGATAATTAGTTCTATAAGATACTAATCTTTCTAAAAAGTTCAAGATATTTGCCTTACATCTTTTAAACAACATTTCTCAAATCTTATTCACCCTTGATAAATACTCCTAACACACACACACACACACAAACCCTTGAAGTTATGCCCCAAAATGATAATATCAAGTGCCTCATAGAATAGGAGTGTTAAAAAAATGTTTGTTGAATAAATTTTGGTGGAGGTCCATTAGCAACTGTTAAAATAGAAGATCATACCTTTCAAACTCTATAGATGGGTTTTTCAATACTACCACTCTTAAGATTAGTATTATCTATTTGGAGAGTGATATATACTTTATCTCAGGGTTAAATTAATTTCTATCTGGCATCATATTTGAAAAATGGTGTACTTTGTTTCATAACTACAGGTGGGTGGGAAAGACAGTGTTCCTTAATGAAATGGATACTAGATGAATAGGTAGGCACCTGAATCCTGCCCCAGTTGCATTACTTCTTAGCTATGTGAATTTAGGTGGCAAATAAGGCACATATTGGCGAATGTTTGTTAACAGCTCACATATGTTAACTTATTTGATCCCCATTAGATTAGATCCCCATTATCTGTAGATTATCTGTATCATTGAGTTTAAAACCTAAGCTTACAGAACTTAAATACTTTTACCAAGGTCTCATGTGTGATGAAAAGGTGAACCCTGAAATAATTTCAGAATTTTAGAGTCAGACACAGTGTTTTTGCTTTTTTTTTTAAATTAATACTTTTTTTTTTTTTAGAGAGAGAGAATGAGCATTGGGGGGTGACGAGGGGCAGAAGGAGAGGGAGAGAGAGAAGCCCAAGCAGGCTCCGTGCCCAGCGCATAGCCTGAAGCAGGGCTCTAGCTCATGACCCTGAGATCATGACCTGAGCCAAGATCAAGAGTCAGACGCTTAACCAACTGAATGACCCAGGCATCCTAAGACACAGTGTTTTTTCTTTTATTTTATTTCTGTTATTAGGTTCAGTAAGCCACTGTGTAATACATCATTAGTTTTTGATGTAGTGTTCAATGATTCATTAGTTGTGTATAACACCGAGGCACAGTTTTTTTAATCGAGCACACCATTTCTCATTCTCATGTTGGGTGTGAAAATCAAATGAAATACTAAAACTAGAGTAACATGTAAACTATAAAAAAAATACAGAAAACAGAGGCTCAACTATTTTCTCAAATAATTTCTAAATATCAACCCTATATTTTAAAATATTGAGTTGATTTTAAAAGGCACATTGTATATAACCATTATAAATATAAAATTAACTAATAACAATAATATACAAAGTATTACAGTATAAAAAGAAATGTGAATGAAAGTCCTCTTTCCCTGTGCCGTGCTCCCTTTCCCATTCCCCAGAGAGTCTACTGTTAATCTGGAATCACACACTCACATTGTTCTATGGGAATCTAGTTATTGAAAATATGAAATACAGAAAACTATCTAATAAATGCAATTATGCATTACTATCTGTGATATTAGAAAATAGGTCAGGAGTCTGAGGGTAATATATATAATACATAATGTCTTGAAACAAGCAGGTAGCAAGTAAGTATAATTTTCTACATTTTTTCTATAACAGTTATATATGCTTTTGGAAATGAATTTTTGGATTAAAAATTCTGAAAATAACTTACAAAGATTTAAACTCTTTAAAATTCTGGCCCTTCTTTTGAGTTTTTCACATCACACTGGCATTTTTTTTCTTAGTGAAGTTTTTCCTTTTTCTAAGATAGAAGAAATGAACTGGAGAGATTTATAGACTATGTCACAGGATTCTTAGAGATTGCTCTTTCCTCTAGATTGCTTCGTTTATGAAAACATTTTTCTTCTATGCCCCAATAAACTTATTTCTTCTCACCGTGAGTATATATATATATATATATATATATATATTCTTTTTTGTGTGGAATTTGAAACTTTTTTTGACCTTATGTTTAAGCGTAGGAATACTACTATAACTACACACACACACACACACAATGCCTAGCTTTAGAAGCCTATCAACAATTTTGACCATCTTCTATTAGAGATAGGCATAATTGAAAGAAAAATTTAAAACCTTATCAGATTTAATAACCCTGCTCATAGGTTCTGGAAAACTTAACAATAAAAATAGTTTTATTTCTTAAACTTTATTATCCTCTATTGATTGTACTGGTTTTTTGAGAGCTGACCTCTATTTTGGAAAAACAATTATAAAATAACTCAAATTAACTTTTTTTAAAGATTTTATTTATTTATTTGACAGAGAGAGACACAGCGAGAGAGGGAACACAAGCAGGGGGAGGGGGAGAGGGAGAAGCAGGCTTCCCACTGAGTAGGGACCCTGACCTGAGCTGAAGGCAGACGCTTAACGACTGAGCCACCCAGGCGCCCCTCAAATTAACTTTTTGTCAAATATGCAAGTCTATTTATGTAAAATACACATTGGAAGATGTGCCATACAAATATATTTATTAGAAATAATAGCATGTTTTATAGCATCTTTGCTATAAATATATTTATGTGTAATGTACATTGCAAAAGCACCATTATTTTTTTTTAAGATTTTATTTATTTATTCATGAGAGACAGAGAGAGAGAGGCAGAGGGAGAAGCAGGCTCCCAAGGAGCAGAGAGCCCGATGCGGGACTCGATCCCAGGACCCTGGGATCATGACCTGAGCCGAAGGCAGACGCTCAACCATCTGAGCCACCCAGGCGCCCGCAAAAGTACCATTATTATTCTCAATACTACATGCATGTTCTCTATAATTGCTATTTTCATAAGGAAACACAAATATTGGTCATGATAGTGGGAACAAAAATATATATTTGTGTAGGTTTTTGTTTTGTTTTGTTTTATAGCATGCCTGAATATTTTCTGTTAAAATTACTTACTTTTCCTTCTTAGGAATAGATCTGTAGCGGTTTCAAGTATGATTCTGGGCATACAACATATTAAGGCAATTTTCAAATCAGAGGTACTTAGCTCAGTAGTGCATCAACGTGTGTATATCCCTGGCTGCTACTTTAGAGAACGTGTCCTTAATAAGTAAAGGATTGGCCAGGACAAGTTATATTTTTCCTCTCAGCATTAAGTACCTTGTCTTACCCGATTTGGTAAATTGTCCAACATTTTGCAACCACTTAACAAACTCAAATTGACCTAAATGGCAGTCAGAATAAGTTAAACTTCTGAAGCTGGATTTCATTGCCATGACATGAAAGTATAACTTAATACCCTTACTCAGTAACAGATTGTGAGATAACTGTTCGACTCAGTACAGCTTCCTAATGCTCTACTACGTATTCATAGCATTTTCTAAATGGATATTTCTTAGTGAAATGAATTTATATATTAGCTGCTGGATAATCAACTTTTAAACATAGAATAAATGTTATTTTGTGTAGAAAAACAAAATTAAAAAGTTAAGATTTGATTAAAAGTGAAATTCCTTAACAATTAGGCATTTTATATTTAAATATAATTGACAAATTCAGTAAATTTTACCACAAATGTAGCTTTAAAAATATGTTTTTTTGATCCTTTATGCTTTGATCCTCTAGTATTCAAGCTACATTTTTATTTTATAAGTACAAGAATTTTATTTTGCTATACCCAGAATAAGTTTATCATATTCTCCTCTTGATGTTCCTGTCTACTCTCCATATTTATTTTTCATCCTTTTAGGGATATGATTCTGAGGGAAGGATCGCAGTGTTGCCTGGCTCCTGGTTTTATATATAATTTTTGTATATGTATATAATATATGTATACAAAAAATATATATATACATATATATATAAAATACATATTTGCCTTAGTGTGATAGAGAGATATTATGTTATGGCTGTGTCATGATGATTATTCCAGTTAAAGGGATATATGCAAGAACAAACATAGGTTATTTAGAAACCAAACTCTCTGTCACATGGAAAAGTGGAATAGTTTTGAGAAGCAGAGCTTCAACTTCTGTACTGTGGAAAGAAAGAAAGAAAGAAAGAAAGAAAGAAAGAAAGAAAGAAAGAA
>NW_023270702.1:14649536-14756874 GCF_011800145.1 Mirounga leonina
GAAAGAAAGAAAGAAAGAAAGAAAGAAAGAAAGAAAGAAAGAAAGAAAGAAAGAAAGAGAGAGAGAGAGAGAGAGAGAGAGAAAGAAAGAAAGAAAGAAAGAAAGAAAGAAAGAAAGAAAGAAAGAAAGAGGAAGAAAGAAAAAGAAAGAAAGAAAAAAAGAAAGAAAGGAGGGAGGGAGGAAGGAAGGAAGGAAAGAAAGAAAGAAAAAAGAAAGGAGGGAGGGAGGGAGGAAGGAAGGAAAGAAAGAAAGAAAAAATCTCTCAATTAGTATACATGTTCAGCATAAACATGGAGCATGATCTAATGGATATTTATAACTGAAAATAAAATTTAACTGAAAATAAAATTATTATAAAAATAATAAAATATAACTTTAAATAAAATTTAAATCTTAAAATTTAAAATAGTTTGTGATATGAGCATTGGAAATGTGATGCAATGTTATTAACCAAAACAACATCATCCCATGTTTTTAGGAGTTGACGAGATTTATCTTTAACTCCACTTTAAGCACTTTATGTATACATAAAATTAATATAAGAGGTACCAAACCTTCATATCTGATACACAAATGACTTAATGGAGCCACTATAATTAATAAAAATTACACAAGACACATATTTTAACTAGGATAGACTATTAGGCATCAAATTTACATTCCCCGTAACAATAAAAGTGGAAAATATATAAAATGATTGTTTTCCTGACACTGAGCATTAGGCAATTATGGGGATGATTACTGAATAAAGGCAAATAAAAGGAAAAAAACAAACAGACAAAGAAATTGGTGATTATCCTAACATACTGCCTTCACAGAGTCTCCAGCACCTGAGGCGCAGAAATGTGGAATCAAATTTAGCTAAAGATATAAACTTATATAATCAAGAAGTTGAACTAACTTGCTGTAGGATAAAAAAAAAAAAAAAAACCCTGCACAAAAACACATCATAAATCAAACTTCTGAAACTAAAAGCAAAGAAAAACTCTTCAAAGCACTGTGAAAGTAATGACATCTTATGCGAAAGGGAAAACAATTTGACTGAAAGGGTAGTTTTCATCAAAAGCCATAGAGGCCAGAAGGAAGTGACAGAACATTTTACAAATGTTAAGGTAAAGAACTCTCAACCCAGAATCCTATTTTAAGTGAAGTTACTCTTGAGGAATGAAGGTGAATTAAGACATTCTCAGATAAAAGACAACTTAGAAAATTTGTCACCAGCAGATCTATATTAGAAAAATGGTTAAAGGAAGTTCTCTAAATAGAAAGGAAAATGATTTTTATAAAAGGAAATTTAGAATATCAGAAAGGAAGAAAGATCATAGTGAGCAAATATATGGGTAAATATAACACACTTTCATTCTCCTTCTGAGTTTTCTAAATTATGTTTGATTTATGAAGCAAAAATTGTAACACTGGGTGGTATGTTTCTAAATGTACATAATATAAATATTTAAGACACTTACAGTAAAATGGGGCGCATTAAAGGAATATTAAAAGAGATAATGTTCTATACTTTAAAGTGATGGAATGACTAAATCATGAGAGTGTGATAAGTTATGTATATATATTATAACACTAAGAGAAGCCACTACAAAAGTGTACAAAGAAATACACTCCAAAGCCCTATAGATAAATCAAAATGAAATTATAAAATATGTTCAAGTAACCATAGGGTAGTAGGAAAAGAAGACAGAAAATCAGTGAGAATAAATGGGAAAAAATAGGGAGCAGGCCTACCATATCAATAATTACTTAAATGTAAATGGTCTAAATATATCAGTTGAAAGAAGACAGCAGTGTAGATAAAACAAAAACAAAAACAAAACAACAATAACAGCAGCAACAACAAAAAACATGACCCAGCTATATTCTATCTATAGGAAACTCATTTTAAATATATCCATATAGGCAGGTTGAATGGAAAAAGATAAATCATGCAAACATTAATCAACAGAAAGCAGAAAAAAGGGGGTGCCTAGGTGGCTCAGTCATTAAGCGTCTGCCTTCTGCTCAGGTCATGATCCCCGGGGGTCCTGGGATCGGGCCCCACGCCCGGCCCCGCACTGGACTCCCTGCTCAGCGGGAAGCCTGCTTCTCCCTCTCCCACTCCCCCTGCTTGTGTTCCCTCTCTCACTGTCTCTCTCTCTCTGTCAAATAAATAAATAAAATCTTTAAAAAAAAAGCAGAAAAAACTATAGTAGTGTGAGAAATTAGGCTCCAGAGGAAAGAACATTACAAGAGAGTAAATAATGCTAAAAGAGTCAATCCACCTAACAAAGAAAACAGAAATTCTAAATGGGTATGTGGTAAATAACAGAGTTGCAATATATTTGAAATTAAAACTGATAGAACTGTAAGTGATAATAAATAAATTCATAATTATAGCTAGAAACTTCAACATTCCTCTCTCAAAAATTGGTAGAACAACTACACAAAAGATCAGTGTGGATATAAAGGACTGAATAATACCATTAATCAACACGATCCAATTGACATTTATAGACCAGTCCACCCAACAACAACAGGATATTCATTCTTTTCAATCATTTACAGAACATATACCGAGATAAACAACTCAAATGTGAAAGAATTGAGGTCAAAATTTGTCCTCTTACCACAATGATGGAAACAAAATCAGCTAAAAAAAAGAAGGAAAGAAAGAAATTACACATTAATATCTCTTATGACTCTCAGCTCAAAAATCTTTAACCAAAATATTAGCAAATAGAATTCAGTAATATACACCAGGACCAGATGGAATTTATTCTAAGAAGCTGAATAAAGTGTTTCAATATTTGAAAAGTCCGTCAATATAATGCACAACTTTGGCAGGCTATATAACTAAGAAAAACCACGTGGTTATATACACCAATACAGAAAAATATGTATGGAAAATCCCCAAACTAATACGCTGAGTTTGCCTGTAGCCATAGGGAAGGAACTGAATGGAAGAGACAAGGATAAAAGCTAGGTTCTCTAAATACTATGGGTTATAGGCTAAACAACAGTAATATTTTACATAAACATAAAATTAAATTTAAAAAAACTTCTAAATATAAAAAGCAGAGTGACATAAATCAGTCTACCTGTATACAATTTCTGTTAAAATCACAGAGCGATGATTTCAAATGACATTTAAACAAAGTAACTTTGACTTTGCTGTTTTGTGAAATAAAGAATTTTTTAAGAAGTAAAATAATGTTTTTAGTAATCATATTGGTATTGCTATTATGACAAATTAGATTTAAATGATGTTATGCTAATGTTATTAGGAACCAATATTTTTAGTGTTAAAGAAAAAATGTGAGTGTAATTTAGAGGCTATATACAAATCTTAGTTCAAAATTATGGTGGATTAAATATTTGATCTTATGATTTAATAAAAAGCCAATGTGCCTATCGACTTAAAATTCCTTAAAAAAAAAAAAAGACCAACATAGTTTTAATGAGTATCACTAGGTGATTGTAATTTCTAAATAATTTGTTCTGTAAGTTATTACTGGAATGGCTGATTCCAGATCTATTACAAGAAATGTACAAAGATCTCTGAAAGAACTGAATGGAAGAGACAGGGATAAATGCTAGGTTCAATGAATACAACGTGTATTATAGGCTAAACACAGTAATGTTTTACATAAATATAAAATTAAATTTTAAAAATTTCTAAATATAAAAGGGAGAATAACAAAAATCAGTCCACCTATATACAATTTCTGTTAAAATCACAAAGGGATGATTTCAAGTGTAAAATCTGAGATCTCTTGTTTTACTAGAAAACAAAATCACCTAAGCCTATCAGGAACTCTTCAGAAGGATGGAGAAGTCAACTTCAAGAGTTTTCCATTAGCCAAGGATGTGGCAATTTGGGAAACTCTTCAGAGCAATCAAGTTTCATTAAAAAAAAATGAATTGCAAGAAAAAAAAAATCAGAATTAAGGGGCACCTGGGTGGCTCAGTCAGTTGAGAGTCTCCCTTCAGCTCAGGTCATGATCCCAGGGTTCTGGGATAGAGTCCCACAGTGGGCTCCCTGCTCAGCAGGGAGTCAGCTTCTCCCTCTACCCCTTCCCCCTGCTTGGGATCTCTCTCTCTCTCTCTCTCAAATAAATGAATAAAATCTTTAAAAAAAAATCAAGATTAGGTAATTTACAGATAAAAGAAATATAAGAGACCTAAAGGCAATTACAGTGATGTTTGTGTGAGACCCTGATTGAGTAAACAATGTCAATTGGGGAAATTTAAATACTGACTAAAAATTATTTTTAATTTTTGGTGTGAAAATAATTTTGTAGTTGTTAAATATATCTATCTTCTAGACATGCCTATTAAAATGTTTACACATGAAATAATAGAATATTTAGCATTATATTAAATGAATTCAGTAGAGGACAAAATACATATAGGGATACAAATTGAAATTATGGGCTAAGATCCAAAGAATTTTAAAATTTAAAAATTTCAGGATGAGTGTACATTGTTTTTTCACTGGCCTCTCAAGTTTTGTGTATTTGCATTTTTTTCCTTATTTGAAACCTAATTGCAATATACTAAAACCTGAGAAAGGAAAGAATAATATACTTGAGACATTTTTAGAGCTACATTGCCAAAATACCCCAAATTATATTAATTACTCTTAATCTAGGTTACAGGAAATATATTTCAGTTACCTAAATTAAAAAAATGACCATTTGTATAAAAAACTCAAAGGGTGATCATGTTATCACAAGTTCTCAGTTCATGGTTGAGAATAACTACTCCCTATGCATATAGAAGTTTAGATAAGTAAGCAGGGCTTACATTTTAGAAGGAATAATGATGCATAAGCATTATTATATTAGGCTGAATTTTATTTTTGAAAATAAATATTTTTTATACTCCTCTCTCATACTCATGTGAAAAAGAAACATCATTATGAAAAAATATTAATAAATTTATATACTTATATATTTATAAATTATAACTATTAATCCTGACCTGAAGATATGTGAAATTACATATAAAAGATTATTTTTGCAAATGACTACATTATGCTAATACATGAAACATTAATTCTGACCTTAAAGATAAACTTTTTTGAAATGCTATACATAAAATGTCATGTTAGCTTTTTCTGTGTGTAATTTGACTTCAGTGTTTTATTTTTTTAAATGTGTAGATGATTATGAATATTTACTTTGAGGATACTATGTTTTCTGAGATTTTATAAAGCAATAAGTCATTAAAATGTGAACTTTTAGTCAGTCTACTTAGCAAGAAGTAATTATTTTATATAATAAAGTATTTTACTTCATAAAATTTTATGCCGTATTCATTGCATATCAGTTTATTCAGTTTGAAAATTTTATATCATACATACTCTGCATATAAATTAAGCATATTTGTATTCCCCTGTAGAATATATTTGATAGGTAGTCCTATTGACAGAATAAACTTTTCTAACTAGATTAAAAAATTACATTTCCGATATGGTTCTCACACTTTCAATAATTATAATTCTTTCTAAAAAAGAATCCCATTTCTAAAAATAGTCATCCCATTTTACTGTATTGCCATGCAGACCAATATTAAAATTGTTCTTCAGAAACTTTGGTTTTCCATATTACCATCCAATTTTTTATAATAGTGTGAAAATACTTATTTTACCATATTTTGTCATTGAAGAAAAATCATATGATGAAAAAATGTTACACTGTACTTTCAACAGTGAAACATTGTCTCAGGTACCATGTCTCTACATCATATTAAAGAATTTCATGGATTAAACAGTGAAGAAAATTTCAGTATAGAGAAGCTTTAATTTTGATTTAAGTGTAAGCATATAGATATAAAAATTGCATATAATACTTATTTCATTAATACATTAAAATATATTTCAATTTAATAGAAAGATAATATTTTTTAAAGATTTTATTTATTCATTTGACAGAGAGAGAGAGACACACAGCGAGAGAGGGAACACACGCAAGGAGAGTGGGAGAGGGAGAAGCAGGCTTCCCGCTGAGCAGGGAGCCCGATGTGGGGCTCGATCCCAGGACCCTGGGATCATGACCTGAGCCGAAGGCAGACGCTTAATGACTGAGCCACCCAGGTGCCCCAGAAAGATAATATTTTTAAATATAATAGAATTTTGTATTGGTAGGTGTCATTCAAGTGTGAGCTGAGATGTGAACAAGAAATAGACATTTTGTCTTGTTATGTCACTGAGATTTAGTAGTGTTTGTTAGAGCATCTAGCCCCACATTTTAATATACTTGGTATGGATGTGGCAAAAATTTTGAGTTTGTTTTAAGCATGTACAATCTTTACCATCAATATTAATTTCCCTACATGAATGTAGTATCTTTTTTTTTTCCAACAGTAGGTTTTCAAATTATAAAACTTAGTATTTAGAAATAAAAGTGTTCAAATAATGAGGGAAATTTAGAACCTCAATACATGAAGGTCCATAGCAAGGCATGATTACCCAGGAGTAAGTTTGTGAACTACACCCAACACAATTCATGAATTAGTGGTGGGCCACAGTGCTGTGTGTGTGTGTGTGTGTGTAATTTGTATTATATAGATAGATATACAGACAAACAATGAAAGCAAAATTGTATTACACGACTTTGGAAATCTATATTTGAGTTACAATAAAATGTGTAAGAGGAGATACAAAGACTGACTTATTCACTGAATACTTATAGTATTCAAAGCACTAATAGAACATATAATAGGTACTAAAGAATTGTTAAATTCTTGAGAAAATAAAAACCCTCATTTATTTTAAACATTTACATCATTGCTATTTTGCCTGTTCTCCAAGACAATCTGCATGCAACTAAGGCCTTTTTGGAGGAAGATAAATCACCGCGAAACTTTTCTCATAATTATGCACTTCTATTTTTTTCTTTGGAGCAGACACACACTAGATAGGAAGGATATTTTCAGAAGCAGGTGTGGTAGCTGTCATGACTAGGCTCATCACTTTTATCATGGGATATGTACCAATACACTGCCAACATCATGATTCTGCCTTTTTATCCCTTGGAGACAAGATAGCCTACAAATTGTTGGAAGTGGAACAGAAAAAATAAAATGCCCACGCTTTTGGAGAGTAGTCAAATCTACTCATACGTATGAATGGTCAATGCCTGGATCATGATAAAACAATCTTGACGGTGTTCTGTGAAATAGAGAATCACGATCACCTGGAATTACATACAAATCATTCTCATTATTTTACCCAATCTATTTTTATTCAATTAAAAATAAAATTTATATTACTATGTGGATAACAAGGGCAATTAAAGTGCCAAAAAATGAAATGAAAATAGAGGAATCAAGTATAATAAATTTTTCAGAAAAAAAAATTTTGTTTTTCAAAAAGACATTTTTCTGCATAAGAATTCATTTCTGTACATCTAAAATTACTGTATTAAGCTAAGTTTTTAAGTTAAATTCTTTGTTACAGAACTTTAAAGCAGAATAGAACAATTTCACATCATTATCACTAGTCAGCAAAGTAACATCTGTTTTGCTGTTCAATTTAGCTTCTGAGATTCAACTCTGAAGTCTCTTTATAAAACAGAATTATTCCATAGCTGTACTGTGCATTTATGCATACAGAAAGTCTCTAAACATGTAGTTTTTGAACCCTGATATTTAATTTGATTTTTTTCTAAATAAATGTTATATGATGCATAAAATGATCTGCACAAATTCCATTTTTAAAAATCTGAAATCCTGGACTTGTCTGTTTATATAAATGTATATACAACATCACACTTCCCTCAGCAACAAAAGCTAATTCTTATTTTCTTCTCTGTTTTCTGAGTCTTTCTAATAACATCGCACTTTTAGATCACTTGCAATTTGTTATGCAAACACTTTGCTTATTTTTCACCTGCATTACTTAGTACAACTATTGTAAAGAAAATTAGTTTTAGGAAGCATAAAAGCTAATCTGAAACTCCACTTTCTAAAGTGCAGCATATGTGGCTGTTTATAACTTAGATGCTCTAAGGATTTGGCCCCTGAGTACTCTAAGCAGAGAAATAAAGGAGATTATTCAGATTATTGGAAAAGGATTAGTGGTAAAATTAGGCAAAAGTGTGTGCTTCTGTACCTACCTGATTAGTCTGCACTTCTGACTGCCTGCATTACAAAGATAACCCCATCTCTGTGTTCCATGAAGGCATTTAAAAATTCAGTCTTTCTTATTTTAATGATTAATGAAGTAAATAAGTATATGATGGCTTTATGGATTTTCCTCACCAGGACAATAAAATCAATTTCAAAAGAATTCATTATATGTAACACTGTTTTAGCTTCCTCAGTATTGTTTGTATACACAATTATCTTATTGCTATACTTATTTCTGAAATAAAATATCAATGCCATTTAATTTGTTTGCTAATAATTCCTAAATAACTGCTACCAAAAGCAAAGCTTTTTTTTAAAAAATAAATTAGTTACATCATACTAAACTGAATAAAAGGGGTAAAACTGTGTTACAGGATATATGGAATATGGGCAAAGCATAAGTATCTTGCTGTCTTGATGATAAATTCAGGTCACCTCAAACTTATTTTAGCTAGGGTAATTTCTATCAATCATGAAGGATGTTGAGATGCATAAGTCAATTTTGCCAGAAGCACAGATTGCTCCATACCAAGAAGGCCTAGCAGGGAAGTTATATCAAGAAATTTATCACAAGTACTTTGAGTTAGAGGAATTGAAATTAACCCACTATGTTCATATGTGTGTATGGGGATATATTGCATATGTGTGTGTGTATGTATCTTATAGACGTATATGTGTGTATGTATATATACATGCATGTGTGTGTGCATATACACACACATATCATATATATAACAAAAATTTAACACATGCAAGAACTAGTTGGGTATCTGCATGTGACACACAGTACAATTTTATACAGCATGTGCCTGTGCAAATAAATAAAACTGTAATATAGATCATTAGAATTTCATTTGCTTGTAGTTGGATGTTGCTATCATTCAGCACTATTATTAGTCACTGAGAAATATGGATTCCACTTGAAATTATTTTTTCATGTACTTATATTTCTCTCTTTCAGGATTAAACATTTAATTTTCTACACTGTCATACACATGATTTCTATCATTTTATCCAGTCTGGTGAATAAGGAAAATCATTCATGAATTGCTCTCCATTCATCTCTTGGACTTTTCTGAAATTTATTAATGGTTAATATTTATAAAGTATTTACAACTGCCAAGAATCTTACAAGTATTTTGCATATTGTGGCATCAAAGAATTGGTTGGGTTGCACATAACAGATAATCCAGGTAGAGTAACTTAAGCAAAGAGAGGTATAATTTTCCTCAATAAAATAAAATAGTCCAGAGGTAGGCATTCCAAGGCTAGTGCACAGAGTTCCATGTTGTCATTAATGTTCCAGATAATTGCCATTTTCTTTGATCCATCATTCTTAAAGCCTGACCTTTGATTTTATGGTCCAAAGATGCTCAGTCCCCCATGTATCACAAAAGTATGGTGAATTTGAAAATGGGGATAGGAAACCAATGATAGCTGCATGTCAGCTGAGTCTGTCTTCCTTTTAGGGCATTGTAGGAGTATTCCCACACAATGACTTCTGCTTCAAACCATGTTGTTAAAAAGAACTGGGACAAATGACCACCCATGTCTGTGAAGGAGGCTGGAAGATGGTTTTTATATGGCCACAACAGAATTAAGAATCTCTTAAAATAGAAAAAAGGGAATTATGAATCTACAGTGAGCAGATCAACTCTATACAGTAGGCGCTAATCACAACTGATTTTTTTAGATGTCAGGAAAAACTCAAGTTATACAACCTAGTTATACAGCTAATAAGAGCCAGAACCAAGATCCCAATCAATGTGATCTAATTCCAAGTGCCAAAGCAATAAACCAAGTTCTGGGAATTCTTTCCTGATTAAATCCTTGCAGAGAGATCACACGTTAGTTGCTATTAAACCTTTCGAAACAAAAATACAGTGTTGCTACTTTGTATTCCCAAACAAAACTCCTTCTGTCCAATAGATCGCATTCCAACCAATTCATTTTTTTGGAATATTTTTTAAAATTCCTACTTTTTCAATAACCTCCAGAATCCATCTTATATTGTATATTTCCTGTATTAACTCTCTTTATCCTTGGCTAGACATTCTTTTGTAACTTATTCTTATTGTTGTTGTAGTGATTGTTTATGGGAAAGATTTTGTTCACCTTGTATTTGTTATTTACTTAGATATTAGTGCAAGCAATGTATGCATGACAAGGTTATGTTAGCTCACATAACTTAAAGATAATAACATTTTATATTATATAGCCACTCCTATCAATTTGTTCACAATTGCTTTCTTAAAAAGGAAGATATTATTTTTAGAAAAAAACATGTTAAAAGAAACCATTACAAATATTTATTGAATAAAGAATGCATGTCTCTGTTCTAAAAACAATTGTATTTTATTTATTTATTTATTTATTTATTTATTTATTTATTTATTTATTTATTTTAAAGATTTTATTTATTTGACAGAGAGAGACACAGCGAGAGAGGGGACACAAGCAGGGGGAGTGGGAGAGGGAGAAGCAGGCTTCCCTTGGAGCAGGGAGCCCGACGCGGGGCTCAATCCCTGGACCCCGGGATCATGACTGAGCCGAAGGCAGACACTTAACGACTGAGCCACCCAGGTGCCCCAAAACAATTGTATTTTAAATTAAGCGGTACAAAACTGAATCTATTTTTGTCTTTGAGGAGTTTATCATCAGTCTTTTATAAAATTCATAGAGATATGTAGCTTCTCTTTTTCAAGATTAACACTGAATTATTATTTTTTTAATTCTAGAATGGGATTTTTGGGATAGTAAAAATACTCTGTATGATACTGAAATGGTGGATACATGTAATTATACATTTGTCCAACGCCAAAGCATATACAACACCAAGAGTGAACACTAAGGTAAACTATAGACTTTGTGTGATTATGATATGTTATTCTAGGTTCATCCTTGGTAAAAAATGTACCATTTAGCTGGGTCATGTAGATAAAGGGGGAGACTATGCATGGGTGTGGCCAGAGGGTATTTGTAGCTTCCTCTCAAATTTGTTATAATCCTAAAACTGCTATAAAAAGCCTTTAAGAAAAAAAGTGGAGAATTTTTTTAAAGAATATATGGACAATTAGAAGAATAAAATGCCATTGCATTAAACAAATACAAATAGTGTATGTGAATAATCAGTAAGCTTCCATAAAGGTGAGTGAGCATAACTTAAAAAATCTAAAATGGGTATTTCTCCTTAAAATGGACAGTGAATTAATTCCAGGAAAAAGAAAACCTGATAAATTAAAATATGCTTCATAATCCATACTTCATGTACCACATCTTTGATTAACTCCAAATCTTTCAAATTAACCTGCCTGCAACTTATAGAGCTAATCAAAGTCATATAGTATAGAATCCCACATTTACTCTTTCTCTGCTTGAAGTTCTATTTTTTAAGTCAGGTTTATTGATGCATCTTACAGATAGTGAGATCTTCCCCTTGTGTATACGGTCATGTAACGCCACAATAGTCAGCAGGCAAGTCCCGTACGAAGTTCCCATAAACCCCATTTATTCAATTTCCTCCCCTCATCAAAGTTCTTTGGCAACCACTGATCTGATTTCTGCCTTTCATATCTTTGCCTTCTTCCTGAGTGAATAAATAAAAATAAAATTATGCACTACACAGCTCACATGTATAGTTTTCTTCACTTAATAGAATGTTTAGAATGTTTATCCATGTTTTTGAGTGTATTAGTAGTTCTAGTCCTCATTACTGAGTAGTAGACTATGGGTGTGCTACAATGTTTCTCCATTCGCAACTGATAAATATTTGGATAATTTCTAGTTTGGGGTTATTAGGAATCAAGCCTATGTATGTATTCTTGTATAGGTCCTTACATGGACATGTTTTTATTTCTCTTGGGTAAATACTAGGAGTATATGAAACAGAAAAAGTAAGTTTGCCAATCCCTCTTTTAGGGGACAAAAGGGACCCTTTTAAAAATATATATATATTTGAGAGAGAGAGAGAATGAGCAGGGGGAGGGGCAGAGGGAGAGGAAGTTCAGAGAGAATCCCTAAGCAGACTCCCTGCTGAGCTCAGAGCCTAAGGCAGGGCTGGATCCCAGGATCTTGAGATCATGGCCAAAGCTGAAATCAAGAGTTGGATGCTCAACTGGCTGAGCCACCCAGTCGCCCCCCAAAGGGACCATTTTTAAGAGACTTTGGCCCATGGACTAGATCTAGCCTGCTGTTAGTTTTTGTAAATAAAGTTTTATTGGGGCAGAGCTACGCTACAGTAGGCTAAATAACAGTTCCCCACCTTCTAGCCTCCCCTGCCAAAATGTCCACATCCTACTCTCTAGAGCCTATGAATAATTTTCCTTTCATAGTCAAAGGGACTTTGCAGTTGAGATTAAGGATTTTAAGATTGAGAGATTATCCCAAACCCAATGTAATCACAAGAGTAGAAGAGTGAGGCAGGAGAATTAGATCATATCGCAGGAAATGTTTCCATGAAAACAAAAGGGCAGAGTGATGTGAGGAAAAGGACCTGAGCCCAGGAATACAGGTAGATTCTAGAAGCTAAAAATGTAAGAAAATAGATTCTCCCTTGAAGACCGGAATAGGAATGCAACTCTGCTGACACTTTGATGCTTGACTTCAGATATCCAGAAATATAAACACATAAAGTTGTGCTACTTTAAGCTATTACGTTTGTGTTAATTTATTACAGCAGCAATAGGAAACTAATATACCCACTCATTTATATATTTCTATGGCTGCTTGTGCATTACAGTGGCAGAGTTGAGTCTTTGTTCCAGAAACCATAAATCCTGCGAAGTATGAAATATGTACTTTCTACACCTTTATAGAAACAAATTCTGCAGATCCTTATCTTAAAATGAGGACTCTCCATTCCAATTTCATAAAACATTTTTTCAAATATTTATTATAATACCCCTTGTATTTATCAGTTTACATAGCTATTTGTGCATATGTGTGTGTGTTGAACTCTATGAAGAATTCTTTAAATGTGGCAAGACTTGCTTGCATGTTTTCTTCTTCACACTAGTAGTTTACTTTCTTGCATGTATTGGTGTTCTAGAAGTATTTTTGGAGTGATAGAAGTTAGAAAAATATTTGGAATAAAATCCTTCAATTTATGGTTATTGTGTAGCTCTACTTTACTCCTTATAAGTTTTTGTGAATTTATTACCTAGATATTAATTAGACCTACATTGATATATATTTAAATTTCCTTGTGTCAACATGACAAACACCAAAGATAACATAACATAATCTCATCTTGAAATTTTTATTTAAAAGTCTATTTCTCTTCACACTTAACTAAAAAGCCAACTAGAAAAGGTAATATTTGAGGAAAGAACTAAAAGAAATGAGGGAATGAATATACAGACTGCTAGCTGATGAAATCCCTGGCTGAGGAAAACAGTCTTTAACTCAAGAGTCTCCATGAAATGTAAGATTAAAGTGGAGTGAGTAAGTATTGATACACATTCAACAGAAATCTTCTAATTTTTTATCCCTATTATTTCTATATAAACATCATTCTATATTATTCTATATAAATATTATTTATATATAATATATATTATTCCATATTCTATATAAATATTATTCTATATTATTTTTATATATATTTTTTATATAATTATATAATTTCCAGTAATAGAAAAGCCAGTTATAGGGGTGCCTAGGTGGCTCAGTCAGTTGAGCGCCCAGCTCTTGTTTTCGGCTCAGGTCATGATCTCAGAGTCCTAGCATGGAGCCCCAAGTCGGGCTCCACACTCAGCGAGGAGCCTGCTTAAAGATTCTCTCTCCTTTTCCCTCTGCCCCCGCCCCCACTCTCTCGCTTGCACTCTCTCTCTGTAAAATAAATAAATAAATCTTTAAAAAAATCAGTTACATATGGATTTTAGAATCAAAACTAATTTTATTTTCAACAATATGAAGTTATTAGTATTTATAAGAGTATTCTACTAGAATCTCTTACTGATTTGTTTTTCAGATTATATTGCATAAGCTAAGCAGCTTCCTTCATACTCATACTTCATACTTTATAGAATGGATCTTAAAGATACTTAAACAGAATGGAGAAAGACCTTTAGAGAGAGAGAGAGACCAAATAGAACCATGTATCTTAGGATGGTTAAATAGGTTAGTCTTTTATTCCTATAGCAGATAAACATTAAATGGGTAGCTCTAATCTGCTTTATGTCTTCTAGATGTGTTTCTATGATGGAAATATATAAGACAGCCTAACTGCTTCAAGTTGGGAAAGCAGCACCTGGGATCATTATAAATTTAAAAAAGATTGTAATTTTTGAGCTGAGATTCTAAAATCAAATTTTAGACAGTGAGAAAGAGATAAAAACTTCTCAAGAGGAGAAACCCATCAATCAAAACTATTCTAAGCTTAAAACACCTTGTAAAATGTATAATATTCAGGGTATTCTTGCAAGGTGTTAATTGGGTCACTTCGCTCCACTAGGTTAAAAAAAAGCCCCTTAGTTTCTAGCTAGGTGATAATTACATTCATTCTTGTAAAATGAAATAACTTTATGTGGGTAGAAAATTCTTTGCACCTAGCCAGACAAAGGCTGAGTAGAACTCAGTGAAGTATAATGACAGCAAATCGAATTAGAGCAATGAAATTTATAACTGCACATAATTAGCATTATAACAACCTTTTATTTGTGCATAATTAGTAGTTTTGTATTGGGTTGATTATTAAATTTTAATCAGAGAGTTGCTGTGGCTTTACCCTCTAACAAAATTTTTGATTTCTGTGTTATTTTTATTTTCTTAAGAAAGTATCCATTTGATTTTCTCTATTTAATTTTAATCTCCTTGTGAAATAAAATGCCTTCCTAAAGTTTTAATTATTTTCTAAATATGGGATTCTCAGTGACTTGTGTGTGTGTGTGTGTTTTTAAGCAAATGGCTTTTATAATTCAATCACAGATATTTTATTTCCTAATTCTAGTCATTACCTTTTTCTTTGCAGCCTTGGCTATCAATCACATTTTAATAGCCATTTTCCCTTTATTTTGTACCATAGTTCCTGTTTTGCTATTGGACACAAGCAGTTGTGAATATGCAGGACACATTGTTTTTAGCAGCAAAAACTTGTACATTTGTCACCTACAGAGTGTTTCTGTGAATGGGACTTTTCCAGGGTATTGGGAGACAGATAAGTCAGTGACAATTCTACAGAATTGGGACTTTTTAAAGAAGTCCACATCCATTCTTCCTCCTCCTATGCCTGTAAGGCTTTGGTTCTTCGTGGCTACCATAATTGTGAGGCTTCCGGCTTTCAAGTCTGTGGTAGACCTGAATAGAGGAGAATGAAAGTGTGCCACAAACCCAGAAACCCTTTCCAAATTTCAGCAGATTTTCCTGAGTAAACACTTGTCCTATTCTTGCAAGTATTTGGCAGATTTCCAGATTTCTGAAGAAGATGATTTTAATAAACTTTGCTCCCTTTTCCCCTTCTATGGAAGGATGCGTATAGAGGTCTTCACTCTGCAATTCCAGAAATCTTGCCACTATTTCAGAATTTTAAATTAAAATTGTTCCACTAACCCATGTGAAAACTGAAGAAGGGGAAAATTGAAAACTGCATTTTAGAATCTGAAATTCAAGGGAGTGTCCTGCCTGGAACTATAATTTTAGGAATCAGCATAGAGATAATATGTTACATCATGAGATCATGAAGGGAAAAACCAGATGGTAAAAAGAAGAGGACTAGGAGTTACCATTGCCACTTCTGGATGCATGCTTCAAACTCAATCTTAGAAATTCATCCCTCTTTAATACCCATCACTAGATGGGTATTAAAGAGGGCACATACTGCATGGAGCACTGGGTGCTATACACAAACAATGAATCATGGAACACTAACTACATCAAAACACTACATCAAAAACTAATGATGTAATGTATGGTGATTAACATAACAATAAAAATAGAGTTTTAGAAAAAAAAAAAGAAAAAGAAAAAAAAATTCATCCCAAATGGCTAACGGAATTCTACTCTATTTCACATGCTTAGAATCTTATCAGACAAGCATACTCCATGAAATAAAATGCCCTCCTAAAGTTTTAATTATTTTACATGTACAAATAGGTTGAATATTTCCACGGTAACAAATGTATCCCTGAGTCAACCTTACGTTGCATTTAGTTCTAGAAAATACTCTTCATTGTGGATGTGATTTATAAAGATGCCCAATAATTTGGTATTATTTTATCTCATTAGAGAGTGAAAAAAAGTTTGAAAAATGTCAAAAATCTCATTATAAACTACTTCACAACTTTCCCTTAAGTAATACTGATATTCTCAACTTCTATAGGCATATTTTCAGCTATTTTAGATACAAAGTGTGCTTCTGCGAAATATAAACTCACTCTTGAGAATTACCACATGAGCAAGCATTTGAGCTCATACCCAACATTAATATGCCACTTTGAATGTGATGAGGAAAGGTCTTTATTTCATTCTTCATCCAAATACTTTGAAAATCAGCTCAAGAGATCAGATATTACTCTAAATCCTCTAAGCAGAAAGGTATTTAATCCAGGGAATTGCTATTAAAAGAAGTCCAAGGCCTGGGAGAACAAAAGAGTGGAGAATGTGTTAACCAGAAATCCACAGCTCAGATTTCAGATTCCACCTTAAAGGAGCCCCTGGGCCAGCCCTGCAGAGTCACTGCCACAAGCACCTATCTTTTACCCAATCTCATTTTCCCTAATCTCCTGTGAATGCCTCCTCTTGTCAGACCTCAAAGGTCTAAAAAATCATCAAAAATGTCCTTAAATTTAGATACGAGATTTTAGAGTTCTAGAAGGAACATTGCTTCATGCTTGGAAATTGTAATTTTCTAGTCAAAATCCTCATATTTTAATATATTTTCTCCATATTTTTTCTATATTCACTTAGATAGTATAGTGAAAATCTTTTGATATCCCTGATAGCTAACTTCATATCTGGGTCACATATGGAATAGTTTTCATTTTCTGTGCTTTCTCTTGGTTTTGCTCATCTGTTAACATGCATAGTAATTTTTTTGAATGCTAAACATTGTATATGAAAAAAATGCACAAGCTTAGGACAAACTCTTCCCCTAGCCAGTCTTTGCTTTTCTTTCCCATGGTCAGATAGAGTGTGGCTCATCACTTTAATCTAACTAGAGCTTGTAATGATTTGAGACTCATGTGCAGTTCTAGCAGAACCCAGTCTACCTATTGGACACCTGATTTCCAGACTTTCTAACTAAAAATGAAATTTCTTTTGTAGAAAACTGATCCCCAGAAGGTTGTTAACTATATTTTGAAGGAGACTGAAGAAATCTTCACTCAGCTTTTCAGCAGTTTTACATTTAGGCTTTTAGTTTCCCACCTCACAGAGTCCTATTATTCAGTAAATGTCCTGAGTGGAAAAACTGGTATGTTCTTGAAATCCCCCAGTCTCCACCATTAAGTCTCATGGTTTACCACATGTTATCATCTGCTGGACTTTACACAAAGCTTTGCATAAAAACTTCAGTCCCTGTCAGTGTCTGGATTGGCCAAAAACTCCAGGGAAAAAAATCAATGGCAGAAATCTTTCCTCTTTGTAATCTTGACTACTACAATTCTCATTGCATCATCAATGTTCAGCTCTCTTTGGGCAGGTGGTTCTTGTATTTAAATGACCACTGCTGGGGCGCCTGGGTAGCTCAGTCCTTAAGCGTCTGCCTTAGGCTCAGGTCATGATCCCAGGACCCTGGAATCAACCCCGGCATTGGGCTTCCTGCTGGGCGGGAAGCCTGCTTCTCCCTCTCCCACACCCCCTGCTTGTGTTGCCTCTCTCGCTGTGTCTCTCTCTGTCGAATAAATAAATAAAATCTTTAAAAATAAATAAATAAGTAAATAAATAACCACTGCTCTGCTGCCAGCTATTCCTTCCTTTTAGAAACTAAATTTATATTTACATTAACATCTAAAAATGAGAAGAAATTAGCTTAATCAATTTTGTTATAAGGAATCATACTGGTTCTTCCACTAGATCATAGACAAACATTGTACAATATATCTTTGGGAGAAAATGAGCAATGTTGGCCACAAGGTGACATTGAGAATATTAAAAAAAGGGGTAGCATTTTCCCAAGTGAAGTGTTAGTATTAGAATATTATTTTGTTTTGATTAATAAATAATGTCATGATGTATACATTATGCTAACCCTATTATTCATCAAAACTAATGGAATTTTAAATTTTATAATTTAAATTTTAACTAAGATAATTTAGAATTTAAAGGAATTGGTATATAAGAACATAAAATAGGCAAATTTGGTTCATTGAAATAACATCTTATGGCATTTTGAATGCTTAATGCTCAAATATAGTTTCTATTAAAATGTTTATAAATTTTATTTATTCTATGACATTTGACATTAAAATTATAATAGTATTTTTAAGAAACTACTTAGTCTACTGGCAACTGGTATAGAAAAAGATTAAATATAGTTATGAACTGTATATCATTCAGAAAGTTGAATAGATGGATGCCATTATTAGAAATATTACATTGGATTATTTGGTAAATATTATTTACTTTTCCAACAATTTTGTATTTTGTTTAGCAGCTTTTTTTAATATCTGGAGAGAAAACATAATAGCTAATATTTAATATGAGTTAATACCTTTTACATTATAAGTGTAAAATAGTCATTAACAGTTCCTTTTTTATTGAGTTATAATTATAAATATACATACCACATTGTATAAGTTTAAAGAGTACAACATATTGATTTGATATATTTATATTGTAATATGGTTATCAAGATAATATTAACTAATACCTCTATCCTGTCACATAATTATTTCTTCTAGTGATGGGAACAATAATGATCTAGTCTCTTAGGAAGTTTAATGCTTATAATACAGTTTTGTTGTCTATAATCACTGTACTATTTATTAAATCTCCATGACTTATTTATATACTTGTTGCAAATATGTACCCTTAAACAACATTTCTCCCATTCCCGCACTACCCAGTCCCAGTTCCCTTCTGTTTTTTTTTTTTTCTGAGTTTGTTTTTTTTTGTTTTGTTTTGTTTTGTTTATTCCACATGTAAGAATACATGTACAGTATTTGTCTGTCTCTGTCTGACTTATCTCACATAGTATAATGTCCTCAAGGTCTATCCAAGTAAATATCAGGATTTCCTTTCCTCCCATGGCTACATGGTATTCATGTATGTATCTCACAGCTTCTTATCCATTTATCCACTGGTGAGCAGTTAGGTTGTTTCTATATCTTGGCTATAATGAATGATGCTGCAATGAACATGTGGGTGCAGGTATCTTTATGAATTAAGGTATTTGTTTTCTTCAGATAAATACTCAGAACTAGAATTGCTGGATCATCTGGTAGTTCTATGTTTAATTTTTTTGAGGAACATCTATTCTGCTTTCCATAGTGGTTGAACAAATTTGCAATTCTACCAACAGAGCACAAGGGTTCCCTTCTCTCCACATCTTTATCAACAGTTGTTATCTCCTGTCTTCTTGAAGATAGTCATTATTACAGGCATGAGGTAATATCTCAATGTGATTTTGATTTGCATCTCCCTGGTGACTAGTGATATTGTGCACTTTTTCATGTACCTTTTGGCCATATGTATGTCTTTTTTGGAAAAAAAAAATCTGTTTAGTTTTTCTAAAAGTTCCTTTTTGTGGTGATTAAATTACCTGTACATACAAGAAAGAAATGATTGCTAAAATATAATTAGGGAATATTATGTAACCAAGTCATTTAGTTTTTTTGGTTTTTTTTTAAGATTTTATTTATTTATTTGACAGAAAGAGAGACAGAGAGAGAGGGAACACAAGCAGGGGGAGTGGGAGAGGGAGGAGCAGGCTTCCTGCCGAGCAGGGAGCCCGATGCGGGGCTCGATCCTAGGACCCCAAGATCATTACCTGAGCCAAAGGCAGATGCTTAACGACTAAGCCACCCAGGTGCCCCCCAAATCATTTAGGTTTATGTAATCTTTTTGTGATGTGTTATTGATAGCTGAATAGTCATTATTACATAGAACATTTTCCCATATTAAAATACTTTAGCTGTAAATTTGAAACAGCTGTGACCTCTGATATCATAAAAATGCTTAATATAAAACAATATAAAATGATAAATTTAGCCATTGCAGGAATATAAATAAAATCATGGACATTTTATAATCTTCAAATTACATTGCAAAACAATGCCTTGTTTCGGAATGTAGGCTAAGTTAGGGGCGCCTGGGTGGCTCAGTTGTTTGAGCGTCCAACTTTTGATTTTGGCTCAGGTCACGATCTCAGGGTCCTGGGATAGAGTCCCAAGCCCTGCATCATCACATCATCAGGCTCTGTGCTCAAGGAGGAGTCTGCTTCTCTGCCTTTCCCTCTCTCTCTGTCCCTCCCCTGTTCCCCATTCACTCACGCACAAGTGCGTACTCTTTCTCTCTCCAAATAAATAAATCTTAAAAAAAAGAAATCTTAGCTAAGTTATATAATTCTCAATGAACAAAACTTTAGTGTTTTCATTTTTCCAAATGGAAGTAATGCACACTGTATTTGTGACCCTAAGAGATAGGCTGTTTTGTTCATATGTAAATATTCTAACCTTGAATGAAAAAAAGCTAAAATAATAGTATGCTTTTTAATATGGTAAGGATGCCTATGCTGTGAATGGTGGTCCCTTGGATGTGGCACAGTTCCAGCCTGCACAACTGCATGTGGGATTCTTGAGAATAAGGATCAGATAGTGATATGCTCACATTTTCACTAATTTACAAGATAGTGTGACATAGTTAATTTTCCAGGTTGCATTAAGAAATGAAACATAGTTTTAACAAAACTATTCTCACTATATGGTGTATCACTTAAAAACCCTTGAATACAGTTACACAGAGATTCAAGATAATACTAACAGCACATAAAATAGCAAGAAAATGGTCATCATGATACTTTCATTATGGTATGAATACTTTTCAAGAAGAGGTTAAAGTAAATTATTTTTTAAAAACATGTTTCTGGACTTAGGCCTAAAACATTCAACGATATCATGAAGAATATTGGAAACAGAGAATTTGAACCACTCTCCATAATAATGAAACATGTATCAAGTTTGCACATTGTCATGAGATTTTAAATAATAATTATGTGAAACCATTCCCAGAAAACTTACACAAAAAGCATTAAATGTAAAAAAAGAAGAAGATAGCAGGAGGGGAAGAATGAAGGGGGGGAAATGGGAGGGGGAGACGAACCATGAGAGACTATGGACTCTGAGAAACAAACTGAGGGTTCTAGAGGGGAGGGGGTGGGGGGATGGGTTAGCCTAAAGAGGGCACGTTCCGCATGGAGCACTGGGTGTTATACACAAACAATGAATCATGGAACATTACATTAAAAACTAATGATGTAATGTATGGTGATTAACATAATAATAAAAAACAAAAACAAAAACAAAGCCTTCTGAATATGAAGGCAAATATCTACATTTTCCAAGTATGTTTGGCATAATAATATTCAATTTCGGTTTTATAAATATGACTAAACTAATTGCTGAGTGTTTAGAAACATCTTTAATATTTTCTACGGAATAGCACAATTCAGAAATTTCCATAATGCTGAAAAAAACACATCCTGGCCTTTTGTGTTAATGATAGTTAATGATACATATAATTAAATACCATTTTAAACAGAAATATATTGTGGTCTCGTATTATAATATTAGAAGACTCAGAAAATATTGTTCAAGTTTTGTTAAATTATTTTAAAACATTATACAAGCGGTGAATTCTATAGTTAGATGAAAATGGAGATTTTCTTTTTATGGCTCAGTTTATGGTAGTTTCTACTTTTTATATAACTAATGGCCAACAAGAATATTTACATTTTTGTAAGTAGTAACAGAGAAATACATTGGAGGATATGTAATTTCAATCTTGTATTATTTATTAGTATAAATATTTTATGAGTGAAAAAAACTGCCAATCGTAGTGCAGTTTTGATTTGGGTAAACACAGAAGCAAACGGACAAAACAGAAATCTGTGAAATGGGTACAGATATTCCAAACATGTAAAATATCTTCCCTCCCTTATTTATAAACAAGCTAATTTAGCATGGATATTTGAGCCAAATGCATGAAGTATGACACAATAGGGAAATTTTCTGGAAAACAAGAGTCTACATGCCTCAGAAAGTAAGCAAGGGAATACTTAAACCAATCATAGGTTAACTTATTTCAAAACTCTCTAAAAATATTCACCAAATGGGTTATGAATTATTATTTTGCAAAGATACTTAATGACTTGTTGACATTTACTATATTGTTAAATCATTGTCAGTAGATGCTACCTACTTTGCAGGAAGTTAGAAGCAAAGAAATACATCAACAATTTAGTCTGCCCTTAATTACACTGTGTTTTAATACAATGCATAAAAGTCACTCCTCATCTATACAAATTATGTTATAATTAGAGATTTTCATAATGATTACATTTTCCTTTTATAATATAGTTGTTGAAAATATGAGTCTTTATTAATATTTGAAATATATTTTCTAACTTTTTAAAATCTGCAAAAGAAACAAATCAGTAGTTTTAAATTAATTTCTTGGGAAAAAAATGAAACAGGTTATAATTAGTTTTGTAGATTTGTCTGAAATCCAGAAAGATGAAAATCTACCAACTGAATTTCAACTATCACCAAGAAACAAAACAAAACAAAATTAAAACTTCTCATGAATGATTGATTCATATAATATAGTTGATTATAATATTTTGGAAAGATTTGCCACAAAGGTCACTTTTTAAGTACCTAATTTTTTAAATCTAGGGCAATAATTAAACTCATGTAATATAATGCATAAAGTTAAAACCAGAACTTCAAATTGCTCATCCTTTTAAAGTTTCTGTTTTTTATCCATTTTTAAAATTATACCATTTTACCATATATATTTTTTTTAATTTTTAATGAGTTGTCAGTGTAACCACAGAACTCCATAGTTAGATGTATCATTTCATTTTTATTTTGCTTCAAAGGAGCATCCATATGAAAAGCCAAGCTGAATACATAGTTCCCGGCCCTATGTAATGTAAGAAAATTTTGTTTTCAATGTTTTTGAGCATCAAAAATTGACTATAGTTGAAATATTGTTAAGCAGCAATGTTAGAGTTACATACTTTTACATGACTTTTAGTTCAATTCAAGCCAAGACAATATAATCAATTAACAATATGGTTCACCTAATAGGTAGTGTTAAACATATTCAATATAATTTGCTGTCACTTTATCAAACTAATATTATTTTGAGATTTTATTTACTACATTATGAAATAAAAGTTCAAGGCAAGAGCAAATACTTCTAAATTGGTGCAATGGGCATATTTAGTAAACTGAAATCATTTATTTTAGTGTATCAATATTAATGATACAGTGAGTGATTGTCTTATTTAATCATATGTTGTTTCTTTCCAACCTCTTTGGGAAATTATTTTCACTGTAGTTACGATTGTTCTGTTTTGTTTTATCACTGTCTGTACTATATCTGTGTTATGAAACACTAATGTCTTAGAATTAGAGTTTATATATGTATATATACACACATATGTGTATATATATGTATTTATTTATATTTCTATTTATTTCAGAATATATATGGCAGGGTTTCTGGAAGAAAAAGGGCAAAGCAAATGATATAATATGGTCTAGCATATCACTCACTAGATAAAGTCATCTACATGAGATTAAAAATTCATGTCATTTTGCAACTGACTTAATCTGGATTGACCATATGCAAAAGTGTTTAATTTTTCAACCAAATAATTATACACTAAATACTGTCTTAGTGTGTAGCACATTGTATCCCATATTTTACTCTAAATTAAATATTGAATTATAATATATATCTGTGACAAGGTTAACAAAAATCCCTTAAATTCTGTCAGAACATGCTTACTTAATGATAATATCAAGATAAATGTTAATAAACATTTTTGTTTTTGTGTTTATTTCTGGTTTTAAATATTTAAAAATATACGTATACCTATATAATAGTAAGAAGCCTTATATATTGCACATACAATTAGTATTACTTATATCTTTATTCATTTGTATCTATATAGGTAGATTTTTAAAGAGAGACTGAAAAAAACAGTGACCAGATATTATCTTATGAACCTGAAAATGTAGCAATCTATTCAAGGAAAGTAGGAAATGGAAATAATAAAGATAAGAACAGAATAAAATGAAATAGAAATTGAATATATAGTTGAGAAAATCTGTAAATCTACAGTGTGGTTCTTTGAAAAAGCTAATGGAATTTATAATCCCCTATAACTGTAATGAAGAAAAATATTAGAATTCTAATATACAAATATAAGAAACAATGCTGTCACACAATATTGCATTAATATTAAAATGTCTGTAAAATAGCACCATACAAGCACCAAAATGTCTAAAAAAGATAGACATATGTGAGCATTGCAATGATGTGTAGCCACTCATGGGTTTGGATCTTTTTATGTATATTTGGAAACTCACAGTGTCTAAAGGTAGACTGTGTATAATCTGTGATTTGAGTTCCCCTTTCTATATTTGTTAAATTTTAATAACTTTTTCTAAAAAATAGCAAGTAAAAATTGATGTCAAAGATTATTTTGTTAAAATCATTTTTGTCTGGAAATATAATCTGAAGTAGAACCAAAATACAAAATAAAAACCACTTGAAATACATTCCAGGAAGTAAATATTGATGTCATAAGCAAAAGTTGGTTTGGCAACCTAGATACTCAATAAACAAATGAAAAATTTCCACAGTTAATGAATAATAACACCAATGCCATATTTGAAGGGTTGGTGGCTTATTAATTTCTCTAATAGGTGGTGACATTGATATGATTAAGATTTATTATGGTAGTCAAATTAAAAATGTCTGTTATGAATACAGAATTTTAACTGTCAGTACCTGCATAACTAGCCTTATTAAATGGTCTATCACTGCAGATGATTTAGACGAGAAGCAAATCTCTTGGAATGTGTCTAGCAGAATTAGTTCTGAAGACGTAGGAAGTTCATTAAAGCTAAGAAAATGCTTTTATTTATTTATTTATTTATTTATTTTAAAGATTTTATTTATTTATTTGACAGGGAGAGACACAGCGAAAGCAGGAACACAAGCAGAGGGGATGGGAGAGGGAGAAGCAGGCTTCCCGCCAAGCAGGGAGCCCGATGCGGGGCTCGATCCCAGGACCCTGAGATCATGACCTGAGCAGAAGGCAGACGCTTAACGACTGAGCCACCCAGGCGCCCCAAGAAAATACTTTTCTATTTTAATAAACATATTTTAAGCTATACAACTTAAAATACTGTATTCAAATGTCTTCAAACAATAAGCAAGAAAAACTATATATTTTTTTTGCCGTTAGAAAATAACATACAAACTGTTTTCTCTAAATGTCTTCAGTAAGTGAATAGAATAATAGCACCCTTCCTGAATTAAATGGTAACTATAATTTTATAATAATAATTATAATTTATTATAATAATTATAATCTAGAGTATGAAAACATTGAGACATAAGGATTATACCCTAAAGATAAAATCACATGACTAAATTTGGTGTATGTGGGGTGAAGCAGCAAAAGCTCTAACCTCTGGCTCCTATTAGTAATTACTTTAACTTCTTGTGTCTCAATTTTCTTACTTGTATGCCAGTGTATATGGTTCTTTTGAGAATGTAACAAAATGTTACTTTTTTATTGTTCTGTACTATAGCTTATACACTATTCTGCTATTCAAAAGCCATGAGAGAAGGTAAACAGACAAAGCACACAAAAGTTAACATGATTTGTAGAATCAATCACAAAAGCAATTATTACATTAAACTTGAACTGGAGAAAGAGATGCTTAGCAATGCAGATAGATGAATAAGAAATATAAAAGAAAACATGAAAAAATAGAATAAAAATTAGGAAATCAAGGCACTACAACAGTATTTTGAATATGCAGTCTTTATTACTAGAAATCCATACCAACAATCTATTTTTTGTAAAATTTTATTTATTTGTCGGAGAGGGAGAGAGAGAGAGAGCTTTCACAAGCAGGGCGAGTGGCAGGCAGAGGGAGAGGGAGAAGCAGGCTTCCCGCTGAGCAAGGATTCCCCATGCGGGACTTGACGTAGGACCCCGGGATCATGACCTGAGCTGAAGGCAAATGCTTAACCGACTGAGCCACTGGGGCATCCCATCCATACCAACAATCTAGATAAGAAAAATCGTATGATGGAATTTGGATAAGCCCAAATTCGTTATATGGCCAATTATCAAACATTGGATGAGTTTGTTTTTTTCTAATAAAAATTTGGAAACTAATGTTAGCATTATATAGACAAACAAAATCATTTGACTGTTAGTGTATCTCCTTTTTTTTTTTCAAGCTTTTTGTGATCTCAGATTTATTCAAAGGACTTACAATATTGTATTTTTTTTTCCACAGTGCTATAAAAGTTGAATTTCTATTTGATGAGGCTTTAATCATTATACTTCAAGATGCTATGCCAAGAAATAAAATGTTGCATATTGATTATTTCTTCCCTACATTAAACACATGCTTATTTAATTCAAGTCTTATGGCCAGGATCCTTTTCTGCAATATACAAACATTGTAGAACATGTTAGGATCAATTTAGACTCCTCTCAGCTAGCATATCAATTACATTTTATTTTACAATCTCTCTCTCTCTCTCTCCACCCTAAGCATTAATGGAAAAAATTTGACTGTTCTTCATTCCATTTAAAAAGTGAAAACCTGTTATGAAATCAGATAACTTTTCCTCCAGAGAAGCTCTTTTGCTTTTCATTTTTGCCATAGTGTTTACTCTTTGAAGCAGACATTTAGCAGTGAAGGTGCCCTCTCCAGACTCTGTGTTGCAGGTACTTAATTGTCCAGCACAGTCACTTATCTGTGAAATATACCTTTAGTGGTTCTATAGTTTAAATTGTATTTGCCCTCAAAGATAGAATTACCAATAGTCCTAAGATAGCTAGGATGTATTTAGCGCTTTTTTTTTTTTTTCTTGCCTAGCATGGAGCCCACGACCCTGAGATCAAGACCTGAGCTGAAATCAAGAGGCAGACGCTTAACCAACTGAGCCCCTCAGGCATCCTGTGTTTAGCTCCTCAGCAAGAAGTGGACATATCTCCTTGTTAATATTTCATAATTGAAGATTAACCCCTAAAGCTTTATTCTTAATTATCAGGGCACTGATATGTTTTGCTTTTACCAAAATTATGAGTTTATTTTATTCAAGTTCTAATTTAGTCACTTTGGAAAATCACATTGGGATTGTAAAAAAAAAAACACCTTCTAAAATGTCTTTGAAGAAAAATATAAAAGTTATAAGAAGCACAGATCCTACATGTCAAAAATTTTTTACATAAATTATTAATCACAGCAAGTCATTCATATAAACAATCATTTTATAGGAAGAAAGCACAATTCTTGTCTTCTCAGATAAGAAAAGCTCAAAAATTATAAAAGGAAAAAAAAACACAAAAATCTTTCTTTTTCTTGAAGTTAAATAATAGTTCACAAAGAAAATAGACACATTTTAATGTTTTATATCTAAAGGATACTTTATCATTAAAAGCAATTATGTCATCTTTTGAATAATGCCAATATAAAATTATTTATGCTATTGTCTGTTTGTTGTTTCTACCTATGATTGTTTTACAATTCAATTAAACCATATACTTTTGTATATCTAATAAGGCACCTATTACCATGCAACACCTTTAGAGTAAATGTCAGAAATATATCATCCATAAATTTAACATAATATGGAAATACTGTTCATCTATGATAGAAAAAAAATGTATTCAGGATCTCAAACTTTTCAACAACAGAATGTTAATATTAGCATCCAGGTTCTGAATCATTAAAATTTATCTCGAATCATTTACATGAAATATGCACATAAGGCACTCATCTCATAATTTGACAATAAATTGGTTGCTTTCCAGTGTATGACAAAAGCATGACTGAGATAATTACTATTTGAAGGAGACACTCTAAAGGGCTTGCTAATTATATATTCTTTCAGATCACTGGTTCTCAAGTGTTAGTATGCATAAAACTCATCTGTTAATATTCAAATCTCCTTTCCTATGATTTAATGAATGTTGATTGGAAGGGTAACATTTATACACCTTTCCTTTTATTTTTCCTGTGCCCATCTTTCTCTATTAGTCTTCATCCTCAAGCCTCCCCCCTCATCCAATTACTTTAATTTAATGGAATCTGCGAGCCCCATTGGCCTATGTTATTAATGGTTGTGGTTGCTGTTTCTTAGTTACAAGCAAGATTCCTCCATTCTTTTTTTCACTTGTGCCGACATCAGAAAAAAAATATTTTATTTCTTGCTTGCTTCTAATTCCAAGGTCCATGTGTCAGATATAGCCAGTTAGAGCTGGGGATAGAGTAGGTTTTAAGAAGCATTTATGTTTTGCTTGTATTCATTAGCAAGACAGAAGGAAAGCTATTCATGTATGATGATTTGTCCCATAAGTAGGGTTTGAGCTTGTTTTCTAAGTACTAAAGAGATTCGTGAAAATACAAAAGTGAAATAAATAATATTAACCGTGAATAGAGTGTTGATTAGAAAGATCTTACAGTGGACTTGAAGGTCCAGGTGACAGTGGAAACTTAACATCTATATAGTGCAACCAATTTTGAGGCTGTGGGATATATAGTGGAAGTCTTGTCAGTACTAAGCAGCTTGGGGACAAGTATATGATAAACAGGCATTGCAGAAGCTATTGGGGAAAGGAAGAAATTCAGTAATGGCAGATGTTTTTGTTACTAAACTTGAAAATAATTTTAACAATGAGATTCTTGAAAGATAAGGGAGAAGTTTAAGCTGTTATGTTATAAATATTGTTGCTTCTCTAAGCACCATCAACTATGTTTATTTGGATATAAAAACTTACACTAGAATCAAAAGTTGTAAGACATTCTATGGGTTTTACACACACATACACAAATACACACAGAAATAAAATAATAGAGTGTGCTTTGATACCAATTTGTCCATAGAGAAATGTTCTTCAAGTTGATCTTTTCAACAATCTGTAAATGCTAATTGAGTTCTGGTTATAGTATTGAGTTTAGTGTTCAAATATTTGCCATATCCTAACTTGGAAAAATATCCCTAAAATCAGATTCTTGTTTATGTTCTGAACAAGCAAGGAAATCTATGGCATTTTTTCTAATATTTAAATGTTTGTATTTTAGATTCAAAGGGTTCGAAACAATTGGTATTTCCCAATACTGTGCTTAATTACCCATGAACAAATTACTCTTCACAATCTTATTGACTCTGAATTCCCAACTTTGAGATTTTTATATCTAATTACAACTGCCTCCATTAAGAACAAGGCAAAATTTGTATTAGATTAGAGGCTGAGAGTGCCCTCTGAACATTTGGGGTATTCATAGTGACCAGAAATGTGTTTTGCATCGGCTGGGGTATTCACCTTAACCCATAGAAGGAGATAGGAGAAGCATAGGTTGAATAAAAGTGGTTCTCTGTAGTACCTTCAGTACTGCCATTGTCCACCATTAAAAGGTAATAAAAACTAATGAAATCTTATACAGGAAGGAGTTCCAAGTAATCAGAACCTCAGGAATGACTGAGTCATGTCATCAAATAAAGAACTGTGACCAGTTAAGTGCCAGCAGAATGTAAAAGGAAATATGAATTGGTTTTGAATAAGGAAAGCCACAGTCACCAAATACAGCCTTGCTACAAAATTTCTTTCTATAGTTTCTTACTTGCTTTTTTATTTAAAGTAAGTGATTCCCTCTCTCTTCCCTACTATTTTCACATATGTTATTAGTTGATAACCTTACAATTTAATCCATAGATAATAGATTTTAAAAAGAGAATATGAAAAAAAAAAAAAAAAGAAGAAGAAGAAGAAGGAAAGGCTATTGCCAAAGATTTTAATATGGTGATTTTTGATTTGTTCTCTTGTGAGAATTAGCTAGGTTCATTATTGATTGTAAAACGGATAAATTCATTATGCACAGTATTTAGAGGTTAGGGTAAATTTGTATATTTTAAGACCAGTATATTTTGGGCAGAAAATGGGATGGCTTGTCCTGAATATTTATGATGTGTGTGTGTGTGTGTGTGTGTGTGTGTGAAACATCTGGACTCCCTTTTTATGTTTAGAGAATTGACTCTGCTCTCAGAGGAAAGTATGTCTCGCTTCCCACTAATGAAGCTGAAACTACTAGCTATTCATTTTCTAAGCTTCTCTTGCGAAAGAGGGCAACAACCTGTAACTCAGACTCTACTAATTTGATTTTGTTAAAAATAAGCAGAGATCATAGAGTAATCTCTCTGGAGCAGAAATTGCTATAGCAAGATCAGATCCCTTGTGAAGCAATGACAGCTCAGTTTCCCTTGCTTTGCTAAAGCAATAAATGTTTCTTCACTGGATCAGTAACATAGCTTGATATGAGGCCTTTTCCTGTTGCAGGTAACTTTCTTCTTTTAAGTTCTTATTTTAGTTTCAGTTAGTTAGCATACAGTGTTATATTAGTTTCAGGTGTCTGATATACTGATTCAACAATTCCATACAATACCCGGTGCTCATCATGACAAGAGCACTCCTTAATCCCCATCATCTATTTCACCCATCCTCCCACCCACCTCCCCTCTGGTAACCATCAGTTTGTTCCCAGGAATCTTTTTCTTGGTTTGCCTCTCTCTCTCTCTTTCTTTTATCCCTTTGCTCTTTTGTTTCATTTCTTAAATTCCACATATGAGTGAAATCATATGGTATTTGTCTTTCTCTGACTGACTTATTTAACTTAGCATTATATTCTCTAGCTCCATCCAGGTTGTTGCAAATGGCAAGATTTCATTCTTTCTTAAGGATGATATTCCATTGTATATATATACAATGGAATATATATATATATATATAATCTATATATATATATAATCATATCTTCTGTAACCATTCATCTATCCATGGACTCTTGCACCACTTCCATAGTTCAGCTATTGTAAATAATACTGTTAACATAGGGCTGCATGTATCCTTTTGAATTAATGTTTTTGCACTTTTTGGGTAAATACCCAGTACTGTGATTGCTGGGTCATAGGGTAGCTCTATTTTTAACTTTTTTGAGGATATTCCATACTCTTTTCCACGTGGCTGAACCAGTTTGCATTTCCACCAACAGGGCATGAGTGTTCCTTTTTCTACACATCCTCTCCAACAGCTGTTGTTTCTTGTGTTGTTGATTTTAGCCATTCTGACTGGTGTGAGGTGATAACTCTATGTAGTTTTGATTTGCATTTCCCTGATGGCAAGTGATGATGAACATGTTTTCTTGTGTCTGTTGGCCATCTAGATGTCTTCTTTGGAAAAATGTCTTTTCATGTCTTCTGCCCATGTTTGATTGGATTCTTTGTTCTTTGGGTGTTGAGTTTGATAAGTTCTTAATATATTTTGGATGCTAACCTTTTATCAGATATGTCATTTGCAAATATCTTCTACCATTCTGTGGATTGCCTTTTAGTTTTGTTGATCTTTTCCTTCACTGTGCAGAAGCTTTGTATATTGGGATCATCCCAATAGTTTATTTTCACTTTTCTTTCCTTTGCCTCAGGAGACATACCTAGAAAAAAGTTGCCATATTTGTTGTCAAAGTGGTTACTGCCTGTGTTCTAGGATTTTTATCGTTTCAGGTCTCACATTTAGGTTTTTAATACATTTTAAATTTATTTTTGTGTATGGTGAAAGTGGTCCAGTTTCATTCTTTTGCATGTAGCTCTCCAGTTTACCCACACCATTTAGTGAAGAGACGGTCTTTTCCCCACTGGATATTCTTTACTGCTTTGTTGAAAATTAATTAACAATAGAGTTATGGGTTTACTTCTGGGATTTCTATTCCATTATATTGATCTACGTGTCTATTTTTGTGCCAGTACCATACTGTGTTTTTTTTTTTTCCTAAGTTTTTAGTTAAATTCCAGCAAGCTAACAGTGTAGTATCAGTTTCAGATGTAGAATTTAGTGATTCATCACTTACATACAATACCCAGTGCTTATCACAAAGGCACTCCTAATCCCCATCACCTATTTAACCCATCTCTCCACCCACATCCCCTCCCACAACCATCAGTTTGTTCTCTATAGTTAAGAGGCCATTTCTTGGTTTGCCTTTTCCCCCTATGTTCATTTGTTTTGTTTTTTAAATTCCACATACAAGTGAAATCAAATGGTATTTATCTTTCTCTGATTTATTTAGTTTAGCATAATACTCTTTAGCGCCATCCACATCATTGCAGATGGCAAGATTTAATTCTTTTTTGTGGTTAAATGATATTCCATATATATAGATATAGATTGAGGTGTATATATATATATATATATATATATATATATATATATATATACCTCATTCATCAGTCAATAGGACATTTGGGCTCTTTCCTTAATTTGGTTATCATTGATAATGTTGCTATAAATATTGGGGTGCATGTATCCCTTCGAATCAGTATTTTTGTATCCTTTGGGTAAATACCTAGTAGTACAATTGCTGGATCATAGGGTAGTCCTATTTTTAACTTTTTGAGGAACCTCCATACTTTTTTACAGAGTGGCTGCACCAGTTTGCATTCCCACCAATAGTGTAAGAGGGTTCCCCTTTCTCTGCATCCTCTCCAACACCTGCTCTTTCCTGTGTTGTTAATTTTAGCCATTCCGACTGATGTGAGGTGATACTGTTTGTTTGTTTGTATTTTGAGGCCATTTTGATTACTAAACTGTAAATACAACTTGAAGTCCAGAACTGTGATGCCTACATCTTTCCTTTTCCTTTTGAAGCTTTCTTTGGTTATTCAGGGTCTTTTGTCATTCCATACAAATTTTAGTATTGTTCTAGTTCTGTGAAAAATGCTGTTGGTATTTTCACGGGAATGGTAAAGTGTAGATTATTTTGGGTAGTATGGACATTAAACAATACTTGTTCTTCCAATCCATGAGCATGAAATATCTTTCCACTGTTTGTGTTTTCTTCAATTTCTTTCATCACATGTTTTATAGTTTTCAGAGTTCAGGTTCTTTCATCTCCTTGGTTAAATTTATTCTTAGATATTTTATTATTTTTGCATTTTACGTTCTTTTTTTTTTTAAAGATTTTATTTATTTATTTGACAAAGAGAGACACAGCGAGAGAGGGAACACAAGCAGGGGAAGTGGGAGAGGGAGAAGCAGGCTTCCCGCAGAGCAGGGAGCCTGATGTGGGGCTCGATCTCAGGACCCTGGGATCATGACCTGAGCCGAAGGCAGACGCTTTACGACTGAGCCACCCAGGCGTCCCTGCATTTTACGTTTTAATAGGTGAAAAAAATAAGCAGATTCTCACACTTCATTGACTTTACTAATCTTCCTTTTTTTATTATTTTGGTTTGTTTCCTTGCTTTACTTTGGTTCCCAACTGGATTTTATGCCTCAGGTATTATCACTCCTCTATATTTTCTCTTGAAGAACCCAAAACTCAAATATCTGACTAAAATCTTTTTTCTCAATTATTCTTATCTCATGCTCACACTTCAGTTTTAATTGTGCATTGCCTTTAATGATAATTCTTTCATTCTAGTTTTTATATTAGTGTTCTATCCTCTTCTGGCTTCATTTCTTTCCCTATAATCGTTCAATATCAAGATAAGAAAATCGAGCAATCTATTCACTAATCTTTTAGAAACACTTATATTTCTGTCTTTTTCCCAAGGCCATGGGAATGCTTTTACACTTAGAACCACAATCAATGGTTTCCTCTATCCAATTACATATTTTAGATCTCATTTTGGGTCCAACTAAAGGTATATTTAAATTAATATATCCAAAATTGAATGTTTTATTCCCACGCTTAAACCTGCTGTGTTCCCACCCTCATCTCTTCCTTACCATGATAAATGTCTCCACCAAGCCCACAGTGGCCAAGTTAGAATCTAGGAGTTGGTAATCTTAATTATTGTTATCTTACTCAATGTATGACTTATCTTCAAAATATATTTCAGGTTCTGTCCTTTTTGTCCATTTCCATTGTGTCCACATGGGCACAGGCACCAAATTTTTACCTACATTCTTTTTTGAAATGGTGCCCTGGCTGTCATTTCTTCTTTACTCACTAAATTCTGAATACTCCATGCTGTAACCAGTCATGATAAAATTGAAAGGCAATCATATAACTGCGGACCTAAAACCTTTCAAAGACGTCAAGTGTTCTTGGGCACCTGGGTGGCTCAGTTGGTTAAGTGACTGCCTTCAGCTCAGGTCATGATCCTGGAGTCCTGGGATCGAGTCCCACATCGGGCTCCCCACTAGGCGGGGAGTCTGCTTCTCCCTCTGACCCTCCTCCCCCTCATGCTCTCTCTGTCTCATTCTTTCTCTCTCAAATAAATAAATAAAATCTTAAAAAAAAAAAGAAAAGACTTCAAGTGTTCTTGTCCCTAATCTTGCCCCATCAGTGTGTATCCCCAATGATGTCTTGCACACATTCATTTCACATCACACACTCTTCTTACTCACTTAAGTCCATTCCTAGCATATATTGAGCTCTTTCCCACTTAATGACTTAACAAATGTTGTTAGTCCTGATTTACCTTTGCAAATAATAATTCATCACTATTCCTCAAATCACCGTTTAAATTGTACTTTGTAATAAAGATTTTTGACAACCCCAAAAGAGTAAGTCAATCCAACATCTACTTGTTTTGTTTTGATTTTTATATTCAGCATTATTTGCTCTCTTCATCGTATTCTGCAAATTCATTAATATTTAATGCATTTATTTATTTACATGTCTTTATTGTATCACAGGTTCCTGAAGGAATAACATCCGGAGTATTTTCCTTTCACACCTAAATCTTGGCACAGCCTCTGGAATATTATTTACTTCTAAAAAAATTTGGCAATAGAAAGATGAATAAACTCTGACAACCCCTCTCTTTACTTCCATATAAACCAATGGAGAGAGTCATCTGAATATTAAGACTTCTAAAATTTATGCATTATGAGTTTAATTAAGCCTTCAGAAATTGTTTTATTAATCATTCTGGAATTCCCATTTAAGTATTATAAACATTTGTATTCCTCTAATTAACTTACTTTACCTCTACCCTCCAATATCTCTAAACAAATTAAGATGCAGAAGTGACAATGTAATCTGAGATAATCTGATATATTTACTTAACCTATGTTCTTTGAATCTTAATATATTTCCTTTTTTTTTTTTTTTTGCATTTTACTTCTTTTTACAAGTATTATTTCAGAATGAACACTCTCTGTTTTTTTCCTCTCACTATCTTGTCATTCCCTCTGAATTTTTCATTTCCTTAAACATGTCTTAGGCAGACTCTCAAACCCTAAATATAATAAATTCAATACAGTTAAAACTTCAGTTGTATTTGTAATTTAACACCCATCATTTCCTAAACATTAAGCACAACTTTAACAGGAAAGTAGCCAAATCTACCCCTACTTTTTCTTTACGCGTGACTTTCTTTTCAGTTTGGGGAATGCATTGGGAGACTGCAGAAAAGGAAGAAATTAACACTAATTTCCTAGTCCACTATCGGTTCCCCTGGCTAAGATGGATTGTCATTGTCATTTGTAAAGGTTAAAAAGTACTGACAATGGTGTAGAACAAAAGGGAGATTTTTTTATTATGTTAATCATCATACATTACGTCATTAGTTTTTGATGTAGTGTTCCATGTTTCATTGTTTGCATATAACACCCAGTGCTCCATGCAGAACGTGCCCTCTTTGATACCCATCACCAGGCTGACCCACCCCCCACCCGCCTCCCCTCTAGAACCCTCAGTTTGTTTCTGAGTCCATAGTATCTCATGGTTTGTCTCCCCCTCCAATTCCCCCCCTTCATTTTTCCCTTTCTGCTATCTTCTTTTTTTTAACATACAATGTATTATTTGTTTCAGAGGTGCAGGTCTGTGATTCAACAGTCTTACACAATTCACTGTGCTCACCATAGCACATCCCCTCCCCAATGTCTATCACCCAGCCACCCCATCCCTCCCACCCCCCACCACTCCAGCAACCCTCAGTTTGTTTCCTGAGATTAAGAATTCCTCATATCAGTGAGATCATAGGATACATGTCTTTCTCTGACTGACTTATTTTGTTCAGCATAATACCCTCCAGTTCCATCCATGTTGTTGCAAATGGCAAGATTTCATTCCTTTTGATGGGACTTTGAAAATTGGAAATCCATCTCAGTTGGAAGTCTCTCAATACTCCCCTGGTTTACTCTTTGCTGCAGTAGTATACCCCAAGTTGTTGTTTTTCTTGAGGGTAACTTCTTTAAGTGGAGGAGGTCTTATGCCTAACCACCCTCCACATAGTATATGTGACATATAGGAAAAGCAAGGGTTTTTATTTTTCCAGTTCTTGTTTTCTTCAAGGAGAGATGGGAGAAGGGAACATTTCACACAGAAACAGATGCCATCTGGAAAAAAGACATGCCCAATTCACCTCTTACAGTGGCTTCTGACAACCATAATTGAATCTTTTGGAGTCCTCCCACATGACATGATAAATAAAGAACTATCTTGGTCTTCTGCAAGGAAAGTGAAAAAAAGCAACTTCCAACTAGGCAGAAGAATATGACTTCAATAATCCCACTGAGTGTGTCTTGGAGGAGGGAGTAGACTGATGTTGATGTTGTAGCTTGGGGGCCTGCTGATAAATTCTGATGATTTGCCTATCTTTAAAAGTTTTCAGTTCTCTTTAGAAATATGCAGTTCTTTATACATCTTTGATTTCTCCATCAATGCTGGTCACAGTTGTCAAAAAAAAATCAGGGGCACCTGGGTGGCTCAGTCATTAAGCGTCTGCCTTCGGCTCAGGTCATGATCCCAGAGTCCTGGGATCGAACCCCACATTGGGCTCCCTACTCATCGGGAAGCCTGCTTCTCCCTCTCCCACTCCCCCTGCTTGTGTTCCCTCTCTCGCTGTGTCTCTCTCTGTCAAATAAATAAAATCTTTATTAAAAAAAATCAAATTGTTATATTTATAAACTCAGAAGTAGTTTTTCCTTCACTAAAATTGAACTTGATTCCTATTTTTCCTTAGTTTTTTGAGCATTGAGTATGTATTACATTTTTTTTTCTGGTAAAATATATATATAAAATTTGTTATTTTAAACTTTTTTTTATTATTCTTATGTTAATCCCCATACATTACATCATTAGTTTTAGATGAAGTGTTCCATGATTCATTGTTTGTGCATAACACCCAGTGCTCCATGCAGAATGTGCCCTCCTCGATACCCACCACCAGGCTAACCCATCCTCCCACCCCCCTCCCCTCTAGAACCCTCAGTTTGTTTTTCAGAGTCCATCGTCTCTCATGGTTCGTCTACCCCTCCGATTTCCCCCGCTTCATTCTTCCCCTCCCACTACCTTCTTCTTCTTCTTTTTTTTTTTCTTAACATATATTGCATTATTTGTTTCAGAGGTACAGATCTAAGATTCAACAGTCTTGCACAATTCACAGCGCTTACCAGAGCACATACCCTCCCCAGTGTCTATCACCCAGTCACCCCATCCCTCCCACCCCACCCTGTATTACATTTTTTAAATGATAGCTTTGATATATAAAGTGCTTCACCTAGAATTCACCTATTTAAATTGCACAATTCAGTGAGTTTCAGTGTATTTACAGATGTATATAATCATCATTGCAATTAATTTTAGAACATATTCATCACCCCAAAAGATAACTAACTTTAACCATTTCAGGAGCTAGAACCTGTTGTCAAAAAGCACTTCCACTGGTATATGTGTTTTCAACATTTTCCACAGCCTTGGCAACATTTATTATTATCTGTCTTCTTGATTACAGCCTTCCTAATAGTGAGAAATGGTGTCTGATTATGTTTTTTTTTCTTTTTTTTTCTTTTTCCCAGTCCAGTTCCTATAATCAGCCTCCCAGTATAAGACACTCTGCAGTAATCATTGCATCCCCCTGATGACTGGTAATGTTGACTATCTTTTCATGTACTTATTGCTGCATTGCCGAAATGTCCACAAAGGTCATTTTCCCATTTAAAAAAATTGTATTATTTGTCTTGTTATTACTTTATTGTCAGAGGTCTTTACATATATCTATTTACAAGGGAAATATGTAATTTGCAAAATATCTTCCTATTCTGTGGATTGTCTTCTCACTTTCTTGTTGGTATCCTCTGAATCACAGAATCTTTAGTTTTGATGAGTTGCCCTGCATGTATGTGCATGTGTTCTTTTTTCACTTGTGTCTTTGGTGTCATATCTAAGAAGCCTTTCCTGAACCTCTGATTACAAAGATACACTCGTACATTTTTATCAAAGAGTTTTATAGTTTTAGCGCTTACATTTAGATCTGTAATCCATTTTGAGTTAATTTTTTGTTGTCCTGTTGTCCCAGTGCCATTTATTGAAGAGACTATTCTTTCCCCCTTTGAATTGTTTTGGAACTCCTACAAAAACTCAATTGATCATAAATGTGACAGTTTATTTCTGGACTATCAATTATATTCCATTGATCGATATTTCTATCATTATAACAGTCTTATATTGTTTTGGTTACTGTAATGTTGTAAGTTTTGGAATTTGAAGTGTGAGGACATTGTTGATTAGAAGTAATGAGAGAAGATATTGACCTGTTTCTAACTGAGGGGGAAACATTGAGTCTTTCACCATTAAGTATGATATTAATTCTGGGGTTTTCATAACTATTCTTTATCAGACTGGAAAAGCTCCCTTCAAATCTTAGTTTGTTAAGTTTTTATCATGAAAGAGTATTGGATTCTGTCAAATACTTCTTCAATTTTTATTGGAATAAATTTTAAAAACTGTGTAATAGATGGGAAAATAAAATAGAGTCATCCCACTACCAACAGGCAATTTGGATTAAATCTGAAATGAGGCATTGACCTAGTGCAAGGAAGGGAGTTTTATAGAGAGCCATGTCTACCAAGATTAAATTTCTCTAATCAAAGAATGGTTCACGTCTGCATTGTAAGCCTATATATCTTCAATTATTAGTTTAAATGGTAGTGTGTGATATTTATATGAATAGGATTTGACAACTTGACACTTTATGTCTTCACATATGTAAACCAAATATTTTCTTGACAAAAGAAAATGACTCTATTAAATTATTTGCTATCTTCTGTGATTTTAATTACAAATGCTAATATGAATCAGAAATGGTCACAATAGAATATATTTTAAAACATTTTCTTTCACAAAAATTTTTGTCTATTGTCTCTATCTCTCTATCACACATTTATTTACAAATAGACACACACACACACACACACACACACACCCCCCAGACACTACCACATGTTATTTTTATATATTTTGCTCCTCCTTATCACATTACAGAGGCTGATACTTGTTAGGAAAGATGAAATTTCAGTTATTTCATTGGACTACCCTCAGGGAAATTATTTTCCTGCCTCTTTTATGAAATATTCCAGGCAAAACACTTTTCTTTCTACAGAGATTTACTGTGTTATTCAAAATTTTTATAATAAAAAATATATTCTCTAGAAAGTTATCTTGTATTGTAGGTCTTTCAATTTTTTAAGAGTAAATAAAGTAAATTATTTGATTCCTCACTATTTGGAAAAATCATAGGAGAATAATAGTAACATTAAGTGACATGAATTTGATGTCTTCTGTGGACACGAAATCAATCCTATTATTTTATAGTCAAACATAATAAATACCTATTATTATCATATGTTGAAATATTCAAGAATTCTTATAATGGTTATGCCACGAAAGGCTTATATATATTTAATTAGTTCAATAAATAAGAGTGTAAATTTATAATGGAACTATCTCTGTCAATTTATATCTCATTTTAGTTTAAGAGTACAAACTCAAAGGCCATATAATATATGGGTTCCTTTGTACTCCTTCTGCCTCTGAACTGTCATTCAAATAATTGTAAATTACCACATGTACATATACATACATATGTGCAAAACATTATACACTTATATGTATGTATAAATATCCATATATCTATATCTGTGGAGTGAGATGTGTGAAATAAGAGCAAGAGAGCTCATTTAATACACAAACAACTAACTCGGAATATTCTTGCTGAGATGCATTTGGGGTATTTCTTTCCACTTCAGGTTTAAATTTAGAATACTACATTATTTGTTGAATGTTTTAAAAAGTGAGTGAGATAATATGATTTTTTTAATAGTCTGAGTGTTTAAGCTTAGTCAATAGAGGGATATTTAATGACAACAGTTTTTCATCTAATCAGACTTATTATTTTTTTTTTCTGGAGACAGTTGAAAATTAAAGGCTGAAATAAGTTAAAATAGCTTTTCATTTTTCCACTGATAGAATAAAAAAAATCCATGATTCTGGCAGAGTTGCATAAAAGAAAAAAAGGATACCTTTTTCTAGATTAAAAGAACAGAAAATTTTTATATTAAAAAGATAATTTTATTTTGTTTTACTATGACATCTTTGTATACCTTATGTCTTTGAATAAAGAAATATCACATCATATTATATGCATGGAGATATATGTTTTTAATTGTCATGCTTAATTGGTCTAGAAAATGTATAGGTCAAGGTGGACACTTTCATAGAAGTGTTTCAGAAATTTTGTAAGAACTTTAAAGTAAGTTATTCCTGTTCAATATTCCAGTAATGCATTTTTTCAGATGAATAGATCTTGGGCAGGAATAAGAAATTCCCATATAACAGTGCTTTAAAAAAAAGATCTTTATCAATAAACTGTCTTGAATCCATTCATTAAAATTGGCCAACAAAGTAGATTTTTATCTGTTCTACATTGTTCTCAAGTCAAAATTTCTGACTTTGATGGGATATCAGTATTGGCATACACATACACACATATACATACATGTATACATACACATAATATACATATATAAAATATATATATATAAATAATTATATATTTTTCCGAAGAAGAAAGCAAGAACTAAAGGAAGTTAAAATTTAGCCATTATACTTAAAAGGAATCATATCTGAGTGTATAAAAATAGATTTAAGAAACATTTTGGAAAATAATTTCTGGATTTACCTACAACATCTTCATTCTTCCCTTTATGTTAGTAATTTTACTTACTTTATTAGTAGAATGAGCGAAAGTCTGATTATTCATGAGATGGTAAAGCTTAATCTTCCAGTGCATTGAATAAGAGAATAACTGCAACAAAATATTGAACAAAGTACCAGTGGAAACATGTATTAGTTCTTTTGTTGTTTCATATTGGACTATGCTGACAGTTAAAAAATAGGTAAAAGATATAATGGTAGGATCACATTAGATTTTGATCACATTAGATTTAGTAAAGGGTAAAACTAGTTTGATACTATAGTAAATACTCAGATATTTAAATTTAATTTGAGGAAATAAATGAAATAGAAGCCATTGAGTCATGAAGGTAGTGAAGAGGGAGGGGTGAGTCAGTTTTCTGAATGATTATATAAACTCACTTTTGCATAATTAATTCATAGTCTAAGAGTGAATGGAATAAAGAAAAGACAACTGAATAGTCTGACAAATATTCAGTAAAATATTTTAATTTTCTCCTATATAAATGTAACTCTTCCTGTTCCTTTGAGTGATTTTCATAGTCTGATAAAGTTAAACACACATACAAACACACACTCACACACATACATGCACACACACAGAGATTTTGCAACAGCTTGAAAAATAGGCCAAGCAAATATAAACTCTTTTGCCCCTGGTATCTTTAACAGAATTAGGTAGTAATAAATGAACTTAATAACCTGCATGGTCAGAAGTATTAGGATGCATGGAAGAACCATTTAACGAACATTTCTTCTACAGTATTTTGTATCCAGATACAGCATTCTAAAAGTCTTCTAAATCATATACCAAGTTTGATTAGAGTCAACTTGAAAAATTCTTTCTCATTATTTTATAAATAGCAAATCTATTGTTTCAATCAAAAAGAAGAGGTACATTCTAAAAGTAGACTAGAAATTATGACTGATGGGTGAGGATTTGATCCGTGGGAGATCCATGGTCACTATTGGCAGGCCTTTCTATAAACAAGGTAGGGAGGGTGAGAAACTGAAGATGAAAGATACAGTCTCAGAAAGTGACCTAAAATTGGATTTACTAGTGAACAATGTGAATAAGCCCTTCTCTGGAGCCAAAATAATTCTTTGTTTACATTTGTGTGTATTCCTGAATATATGTCATTTTGGTAGGCTAGCATTCGTTAAATTTAAAAACATGAATCTTAAATATTTTTTCCATATTTATATAATTAATGGCCAGAGTATGACCCAGTGGGCAGTTTAACAGTCTATTTTGTCACATAAGTATTCATTGGAAACCACTTTTATTGTCTTAAACAAAACTGAGAAGACATTATCATCAATAGATTGTCAGAAAAGAAAACCGAAGATTTACTGAGGTCTTATCTAAAATGATACATCATTGTATAATCCCAAAGTGTGCAAAGTTGTGCATTGTGATTATGGCTGTATGTGAAGTTTGAAATCACTTTTCACTGCAAGATCAAGCAAGTTTTCCTTTGTTACAGTTAAATTGCCTGTGCATTATCAGTCTTTCAACCCAAAATACATGAATAACTGCTGAACTGTTTTAGTTGGCATTCTGAAGGTACAACACATAGTTTTGATTAAAGAATACATTCCCTATAGGATAAAGAAAAATAAACATAGTTGTAGATTATTTGTCTCTAATATATTAAAGATGATTGTTGAATTGAGAAGTCTGGCTCCAGGCCAAATCCTATGCGTGATCTTTCAGGACTGACCAAAGGCAATTACAAAGGGTTTGCCTGACAGTCCTCAGGAAGGAAAGCTGTACTCATCACACCAAACATGGTGCACAGGCAATGCATTGCAGTCTCTGAAAAGAGTTGCAGTCAAGGCCTCAAGTCCCCTTGCTGTCCATACTCTCGTGCATTGTTGCGTTCATAGAGCACGTGCCTCCACTCAGAGGCTTCTGTCAGGGACCCTCTCCTGAGGGCCTAAGTTGAACCTCCTTGTAAGTTTTTAATATATGGTATAATTGTACTATAATGGGCACATAACATTATATTAGTGTCAGGTGTACAACATAATGATTTGGCATTTGTACACGTTGCAAAATGGTCACCACAATAAGTTTAGTTAACATCCATTACCTTACATAGTTAGAAAATTTTTTTCTTATGTTGAGAACTTTTAATGTGTAATCTCTTAGTAGCTTACAAATAGGCAATACAGTATTAACTATAGTCAGATTGCCAATAGGTATATGAAAAGATGCTGAACGTCACTAATGATTAAGGAAATGCCAAAAAATGAGATAATGAGATCCACCTCACACCCATTATAATGGATATTATTAAAGAGGGAGGAAACTGGAAGATGCTTTCCTCCATTCTGAGTCTGTACTCGTCACTTCTCCACTCCTGGTTCTTTCCTTTCACTCTCCCCCCAGGCTCTGGGTCCATAAAGTGGCACGAGTCTTTTGTTCAAGACTCCTTCAGCATTGAGACCATGCCTCCCACCCCAACTGTTCTGTTACATTTGACCCTCACTTGGCACCATTCCATTGGGACAAATGGAACATTGGGAAAATTTTTTTGCTGTAAGTGATTTAAGCCTTGACTCTTACTTTCATTTTGGCTTATCGTCTTAATCACTACTCTGCCACCTGTCAGATCAGCTCTCTCCAGTTTAGGTCAGCTTTTGACATGTTTATTCTCTCTATTTTACATTGAGAAGAACAGCCAATTTGGTATACCTGGAATGCGAAACCTCTCAGGATTCTTCATAGAGGCAAAAACTAGGGTCATTTACAAGCCCAGTTTTCCACATGTAAATTAGGTCAGATTTATCAATTCACTGAATCAATTTCTCCAGGCTTAGATTTTGTATATTAAAATGGTTGTGAAAATTAAACTGATTTCAAGAATTAACCACAACACCCTGGAGAAAACTGAGTATACCTTCTACAGTAAGAGTTCCAAGTAGCAGATAGCTGCATCACGTCAACCAGGATGGTCTCTTTAGGAGTCAATCAGCAGAACAAAGACCTAGGAATAATACTGCATAAATTAATTTGAAATTTAAAGCATGCAGTATGTACAATGTGATTATGTAATTATCACATTGTCTGGTATGTAGTTGGTATTTATTAAATTTAGCTATTTTTATTAAAATAATTAGTTATCCTAGAATCAGATTCAAATCTCATTCTTTGCTTTCTTCTTGCTTTGGTAAATCTGAGTAGGTTCTTTATGTCTTGATAATATAGAGTTCATTATAATTCTTTCCTTGTCTCTGTCATTCATTCATCTAACTGCAAACTCATTTATTAAATTTTTTTGAATTCCTGTTATAAACCAGATGTTGAATAAGGCACGGTGTATATAAAAATACACTCAGTTTTGTGGCAGACAAAAGCACAAGCACACCACTGCAATGTATATTTTAATTCAGTAATGAATACATGCATGGATGCAGCTAATCTAACACTGTTTGAGCTTTGATCACATGCATTGCATTGTACAAAATACTCTGGAAAATGTAGCTAGTAGATGGCAGCAACCACCAGGTAGCTCTCAAGAGCTTTTGAGAAATGGAAAATAGGGTGATAGGTCCAGTTCTGTTCATGGAAAGGTAGCTTGTATTATTAGACTTACCATTCACCCTAAAACAATAATAAAAATTGTATAATACAAAAGTAATTATTTGAAGGCACTGGAGAGCAACCAAAGTGGTAGAACCAGTAGGGGATAGAATCCTGGCAAGAAGAGAAGCAGACTATGTGTAAAGGATTGAATAATGTCTCTCCCCCCAAATTTATATCCACCCAGAACCTCAGAATATGAACTTATTTGAAAGTATTGTGTTACTACATTGATCACTACAAGATCTTCATGTTGCTCTTTTATAGTTACACATAATTCTTTTCACACTAGCCCTTTCGTTAACCCCTGGCAACCCCTAGATTTTTAATGACCTCAAATATACTTTAATGTAATCTAAATAAGCAAAGGCATGAAGATTTTTAAGATATTCAAGTTTAGAGGCAAGGGGGTAGACTAGTCATATTATGTGTATGTTTAAAACATATTTTAAACATATGGTATATTATTCTTATTTGGGTGAGTCATCAAGTAGGATTTGAAAACTGGAATCGGTATGTATTGACATTAATGGAAATAGTAAACATTTTCTACTAGACAGTATGACACTGTGTATAAAAATATTTACATATGATCTAAAAATTTACTAATTTGTTATAAAGTCATAAACAGATGATATATCCAGAAATGCCCTTTCATGAGGTTTACTGGTGATATAATAATAATAATAATAATAATAATAATAATAATAATAATAAGGAAAACCTAAGTGCATATTAAAAAAAAGGACAGATAAGCTAAGTTTTGTTCTCGAAGATTGGCAACGTAATTGGGTAATATAATAATTTTTAATACCCCAAACAAATGTTATTAAGAGATACACAGAGCAGGTTTTGAATCATACCTAGCCATTTATGAATATGTAAATTTGGTTGACACATAATTTCTTCAAGCTTCAATTTTATTGTCCCTGGAAGATGGATAATAATAGGTTCTATATTAATAAGTTGAGTATGAATTAAATTTATAAAGCATTTAATGCAGTTTCTGACATAATATCTTGTACTACATGCTGCTTATTATTATCTGTTCTGCTCAAAAAAATGATGTGTGTGTGTGTGTGTGTGTGCACATGTGTTTGGTTGGTTGTGTAATCTGAAAGAGAGAAATGGACAGACAGAAACAGAGACCAAATGATATATACCAAAAATTAACCATGGTTAAACTTTGGCTATCAATTTCACTAGCTTAACATTAAAAAAAAATCTATCAAGTTTTTATTTATTTTCCCAAGGCTTTTGAAAGTTTATCTATTTACTTTGTGATTAGAATCAAATTTTATTAAAAAATCAATTAGATGCCAAATGTTTTCTAGAAAGTGTGCTTGATGAAATTATTGTAATAACATTATAGATGAAGAAAATCAACTCTTTGTATACTGTTCATCCAAATGAGAAAAGATGAGAGTTTGTGAGCTCTTTCAGGGATGGAAGACTTCTTAAAACTTTGAACACAAAAAAGACCTTCGTACTGGGTGACTTATTGAATGACCTACTAGAAAGTCATAGCCTTTAAATATCTTTCTTAAAGACTCTCTTGTGGAATACATCAGTATTACCTAACTTTTTAAAAAAATCTTTTATGAAGAAGGGAAGAAAATAGAAACAACTTCATGGAATCCATTTAAGTCACTGCCTTGAAAAATAATGAATCAATTTATTCCAGTTCTCTGCAGAGGCAGACTGGTATAGCAAGAATACCAAGAACTAATGTGCAGCTTACAAGAAATATTTGAAAAGTTTCAGACCTACCTGATTATCTTATAAAAATCATTTTTCTTAATATTTGCAATTGGATATGACTCCAGGAATCCTTTTTTATGCCCATAATGTCAGGTCTTTTGGGGGTTTGGGTGGTGTCAGAGATTTATAAGAGTACAAGACTGGATATTCAAACATATAAAAGAGGTAAGCAAACAAAAATAATGATGTTCCAATATATTGACTGAACAACTGTTAAAATTCAATTTTATTTCTTGCATGGGACACTTAGCCTATAAATCATGGGTGGAAAAACATGAGAGACAAATATTAAAATGGTACTGTTAAATAAAGCCATGTTGATAATTATATTAAAAGTCAGAGTTAATCAGATGCATTAAGATTAAGAACCATGACCCCAAGCACACTTTGCATATCAAAGAATCAAAGGTAAAAATAAAATAATGGGGAAAAATTACACCATGTTAACACTAGGGAGTAGCTATATCAATACCAAAAAAACCTGAACTTCAGATTAAAGAACGTTACCAGAAATGAAACAAGACATTACATCACAATGAAGGGATGAATTCATTAAGAAGGTTAAGTAGATTTGGGGTGCCTGGGTGGCTCAGTTGGTTAAGCATCTGATTCTTGACCTCAGATCAGGTTTTGATATCAGGGTCATGAGTTCAAGCCCAGTGTTGGGCTCCACACTGGGTGTGGAGCCTACTTAAAAACAAACAAACAAACAAACAAACAAAAAACACCAAAAAACCCAAGTAGGCAAAGTAGTCTTAAATGAATTTTCCAAAAAACTGAAGCAAAAAAGTGATAGAACTTGAAGTAAAAGTAGAAAAATGCATTATTCTAGTGAGAGATTTTTAGCACTCCTTTTAATAATTGACAGAACCATTAGAAAACCAGTTTATTTTTCTGATATTCAAACTTCTATTTTAATTCTTACAAAATACTGTAGAAATGAATTCAAACTACAAAGATATGTACAAAATTTCACTTTTGACAAGTAATTTATAAAAGTAGATGGTTTAAAAAATCTAATATCAGAAGTGAAATTTATTTTCTCAATGTAAAGTAATTTATAATTGCTGGCTGTAGTTGATTTTCTAGGGTTATTTACACATTATCATGGGAGGATATGTGAAGGAGTTTCTTTTATTTTAGAAATATCTTTAGTTTGATTTTATTTCATAGAATAGTCCTGATTTTTTTCCCTTTACAAATCTTTCAATGTGAGAACATACCATTTTTTTTTTTCTCAAGACTAAGTAATATACATTTTATTTTCTCTCAAAGTGTTTCTGCCATTAGAATTTTGTGTAGGTTAGGGTATTTGGCTTCCTTATTAGTATTAGATGACAAAAGATAACAGGTCTGTTTTAGTTTTATAAACATTTATTCCTTAGTTGAACAACTACACACAAAGTATATATATGGTTTAGGATCTCTTTTTGAGTGGAAAGGAATTTAGGTCTCAAGAGGTTTTGAGCCTTTTTCTGGAAATCATTTAACTGAGCCTAAGATCCCTGAAAAAAATATAAAAACTGGTTCAAGGAAACCAGCAATTCGATTTTGAAATCAAACAATGGATTAAGTCAGCAATCTTAAAGTTGGGGCAATTCCTCTATTTCCTATACACTCAAAATTCACCTTGGAGAACAGAAACCTCTTTACTGGGAGGACAGAATGGAAACAGAATAGTGGTATACTTAACATCAAGGTGGAAGTTCAAAATCAACTTTGATGTTCTTCTTCCTCTTGAGTGACAGGTTGGAAAGGCAACATAGTTTGTCCTTTTTCAGAATCAGGTATTAGAATAATTCTAATCAGTTTATTTGAAGGAAGTGAATTCATGATTTGAGGAACAAGCAAGAATGAATTGTCTAAAGTTTTGGGAATTTGCTAGTATCGTGTCCATTGCATTTCTCCTACTAATCATATGTGGACAGCAAACTGATACAGGCATCTGAAAGGAAATTCAGCAATGGACCCAGAGAAAGAATGAAGCAAACCATGGTAAAGGAAAGCTCATCACCTCTACATAAGACTCTCATGCCATGGAAAGAAGTTTTTTATTTTTATTTTTTTCCCTCTCCTCAAATAGTAAGGGTTTCATTTTTATGATCAAAATTAATTTTTCCACAATAGTCTGGATAAATAGTAAGTTGTCAAACTACAGTTTGCTTTTGTAAAGTCAAACATCTAAACTGCTAATGTGTTTTGTGTCTATGGGTCATTATTTCTTTTAGTAATTTAATAAACCCTTTTCAAGTCCTTACTTTAGTATCCAGATCAAGACGGATTTCTTTTTTTCTTGATACTGCCTGATCTTTTCCTTTATATCTCCATGACTACCTTGTTCTGCCTCATCTTTTTGTCTTTGTCAACTAATTTCCTTATCTAGAAGTGACACTGATTTTTTTTTATATCCTTTCATTCTGAGCAGATTTGTCTGTGAGATCTTCTCATCTAGTTCTTTCTTATTATATCAATTTTTCTTTTTTAAGAATTTAAGCACCGAAATATTCTTTTTGATTCTCTTCATAATGCTGCTTCCCTTACTTTGTCTTCCACTTCAGCATTAGTGAGGTTTAATTCATGCTTAAGTGGATCTGCTACCTCTGGTGGCTGATTCATTTTCAATTAATTTCATCATATTGTTTCCCGCTTCTATTTTCAGGCTTTTAAGATACTCTATATTTTATTTTTTGTTGCAACTGGTTTCATTTTGATTTTACATTTTTATATTTTGGTCTTTTTATAGACTTGAACCACATTATCAAAAAACATGACCTAACTGACCTTTATCACATAGTCCAATAGACAGTAGCAGAAAAAACATTATTTTTTTGTTTTGTTTATAAATATAGTCATTTTATTTGGTTATATAAAAAACTTTTTTGAGATATCTTTGACATATAAAAATTGTATAAATTTAAGTTGTACAACTTGATGTTTTGATATATGTATACATTGTGAAAAAATCAGCTCGATCAAGCTAGGTAATTTATTCATTGCCTCTACATAATTCTCATTGTGTGTGTGTGTGGAGATTTAACTAGATCTAGCCTCTTAGCAAATTTTAAATATATAATACAATATTGTTGACTATCAGCACCACGCTGTATATTAGATCTGCAGAACTCATTTATCTTGCATAACTGAAAATTTGTACCTTATGACCAACATCTCGTTTCTGCCTTCCCTTTCACACTCCACCTCTGGTGACCATCATTCAATTCTCTGCTTCTATGAGTTTTACTATTTTAGATTCCACATATAAGTGAGTCATACGGCATTTATCTTTCTGTGTCTGGCTTATTTCACTTAGCATGATATCCTCCAGTTTCATCCATGTTATCAGAAATAGCTGATTTTTTTTTCTTTTTAAGTCTGAATAATATTCCATTGCATATATATGCCACAATTTTTTTTTCATTCATCTGTTAATGGACATTAAGTTATTTCCATTTTTGGCTTTTATGAACAATGCTGCAATGAACATGGAGGTGAAGATACTTCTTTAAGGTACTGATTTCATTTCATTTAGATCACACCCAGAGGTGGGATTGCTGGATTATGATAGTTCCAATTTTTAATTTTTTGAAAAAACTCACTACTGTTTTCTAAAATGATTATTCCAATTTATATTCCCACCAACAGTGTAACAGGGATAACTTTCCTCCCACATCCTTTCCAACACTTGTTACTTTTTTTATCTTTTTGGTAATAGTTATTCTAATAAGTATGAGGTAAAATCTCACAGAGGTTTTGTTTTGCATTTCCCTGAGGATTAGTAATGTTGAGCCTCTTTTCATATAACTGTTGGCCATATATATGTCTTATTTGAAGGAATGTCTTTTCAAATGACCATTTTTGAATAGGTTATTTGGGTTTTTTTGCTATTGAATTGTAGGAGTTCCTTATATATTTTGTATATTAAGCCCTTATCAGGTATCTGGACTGGAAATATTTTCTCTCATCCTGTAATTTGCCTTTTCACTTGGTTCAGTGTTTCCTTTGCTGTGCATAATATTTTTTAGTTTGATGTAACCTCACTTGTTTATTTTTCATCTTGTAGCTGGTTATTTAGGTGTGGTATTCAAAAACTCTTTGACAAGACCAATGTCAAGGATCTTACCCCCCTAAGTTTTCTTCTAGTAGTTTTATAGTTTAAAGTCATGTTAGGGACACTAGGAAACTCTTGGAGGTGATGGGTATATTTATTACCTAGATTACAGTGATAGTTTCACAGACGTATGTATATGACCAAACTCATCAAACTGTATACCTTAAATCTGTGCAGATTGTTGTAAATCAATATACTTCAATAAAGCTATCCTTTAAAGAGGGAAAAAAAAAAGAGAAAGATGATTTGTGAGTTATATGCTTAAAATTGAAAAAACAATCCTGAGAAATTAAGGTAATAAATTCACAGAGATAATTTTCTAAGTCTTTGGATTAAAGGTTGTGCCTCCAACTTGAAACCTATACATGATGGACAAATCTATATGTGAATGGTATTGCTGGAAAAAGAGGAAGAAAAAGACACGTTTTGTTGACTTGAGGTCATTTGATGGCTACAGTAATTAAGCCATCCTCATGAAAATTACTGTAGACATATGTTCTGGAATGTAATTTTTACCTAATAACACTGTTCTTGTCATTACAAAAATATAAACATAAACTCTAATCATAAACATAATTATGATTATAGAATTACTATTAATGAAATTTGTCACATTACTTTATATTCAAATTTCACAGTTTACTGAGCAATTGTCCTAATAACAGTAAACTATTGTTCAATCGAACAGTTTACTTAAAAAATCAAAGGAAAATACCTGATAATGACTTCACATGGTTATGCATGTGTTTTGCTTCTACATCCACCCTTATAACTACACAAGTACCAGAAATTAAATAATTGCAATGTATCTTTAGTTTCAGTCTTTCAATGCTTTGATTATTAATAGATTAGACTGGGAAGAACGTATTTGCTAAGTTACTATCTTTTATGTTGTGGACTGTCCTTGATGTACACTGATTTTCTGAAGAAAACAATTGCCACATGCTTAATGAACTTCCTTCTGGTAATCTTACATTCTTTTCTTACAATTTCTTTCCTGCTTTCATGTGTCACTAACTGTTAATCATAACTTTTGAGCCACAATAAGACTTGTGTACTACCTCTCTATTTTTCCCTGTTATTTTGACATGGGTTATTAGGTCTGTCACTTAGACAATGAGAAAAATAATAGCTGTTAAATTTATTGTACTTGGAAGTCATTTTTTATACTACTTTCAGCAATGTCTATTAAAAGTCTGACCGGTGTCTGTTGGGTAGAAATAATAAATTCTTCATGGGAAAATAATTGAACCATTACAGAGAGAACACAAATATGAAATACATTACCATTAATCTCTTTCTCATTTCCAAAGTTCATAATCGTTTGTGAGATATTTGTTAGAATGATATATGTGTTTAATTTCATCCAAATTAGCCTAAAGAAGTTTGAAATCCTTACAATACTCAGAGAATTTAATCCTGCAAAAGAGTTGTGATATAAAATAGAGCCTCGTGCTTTATAGAATGAAAATGTTCTTAATTATTTGATTTATATTATTGATGTGGAGCTACCTAATTCCCTTTTGGCTGTGTATATCGTCATTATGTTATTGGAAACACTGAGCACCTTGCTTCTCCATCACTTTGGCGGTTCCATCAGCTTCCTGTAATGTATATTTCCAGTCAGGCAGCCACTGGAGATCAATGAGTGAAATAACAAGGACTTCTTAGGATTGTAAACTTGTTCTCTTGAGTACCATTACTACATTTCTTTCCTGTAACAAGAAAATTATGAATACCACGGCTGTAACTGGATAAGTCAGGCAAATCTCGTATTTCAAGTCTCGGACTAAAGAGTTTACATAACTTTTACATTTCCAAATTCTATGTCCTGCCAATGCTTTGTCTTTTGAACAAAGGCCTGTGTCAAACAAAATTCGTACATCTTAATTATAAACATTTTCATCTCTCTCTTTGATTACTCATTTACTTAAAAAGTCCAGGTGTAGGGGCGCCTGGGTGACTCAGTCGGTTAAGCATCTGACTCTTTTTTTTTTTTTAAAGATTTTATTTATTTATTTGAGACAGAGAGAATGAGAGGGAGGAGGGTCAGAGGGAGAAGCAGACTCCCCGCTGAGCAGGGAACCCGATGTGGGACTCGATCCAGGGACTCCAGGATAATGACCTGAGCCGAAGGCAGTCGCTTAACCAACTGAGCCACCCAGGCGCCCAGCATCTGACTCTTGCTTTTGGCTCAGGTCATGATCTCGGCGTCCTGAGATCAAGCCTCATGTAGGGCTCCACACTCAGGGGGAATCTGCCTGAGATCCTCTCTCTCCCTCTTCCTCTCTCTCTCTCCGTCTCAAATAAATAAATAAATAAATAAATAAATATATATATAAGACACATACATTATTAAGTCTCAGAGTTCTCCTTGTGGTAGAGGCTACTAGATGTTGAGAAAAGATAAGTGTCCCCTTCCATAGTAAAGAGTTTTGCCTCAAACTATTGAACTAATCAAGTACTCTATTTCTTACTCCTTGTTTCTAAGTAGGGTATCCTCGCAATTAAAAAAGTAAGCGTCAGAAACGTCAATTTTCTATCTTAAGATGGTAAGGTGTGCATTTGCCTTCTTCACACTATTTCCTTTGTGCCCACTACTGTTGATAAAAATTTGGAAGCAACAGATTGAATATATCAGAAATTCTGAAAAATTCCATGTCCAAATAACTGTGAAATACAGTCCATAAGACTTTGCCATCCTGCTACGAATAAGGAGCACTTGTTTTCAACTTTAGTTAAAGGAGAAATAAACTTCCGCTACATTAAGACACAAAAAGTTGGGGATTTTCCTTTATTTATTTATTTTTTTTATTGTGTGCATAAACTTTCTTTTATTTTTTAAAGTTTTTATTTAAATTCCACTTAGTTAACATACAGTGTAATATCAGTTTCAGGTGTAAAATCTCATGATTCAACACTTATATACAATAATACCTGGTGCTCATCACAACAAGTGCCCTCCTTAGTTCTCATCACTTATTTAACTCATCCCCCCACCCACCTCCTTTCTAGTAACAGTTTGCTGTCTATAGTTCAAAGTCTATTTCTTGGTTTGCCTCTTTGTTTTTTCCCCTATGATCATTTGTTTTGTTTCTTAAATTCCACATGAGCGAAATTGCATGGTATTTTAAACAATTGGGAATTTTCAATGCCTCATTTTAACTTAACAAATATAGTACTAAAACTATTTATTACTAGTATATAATTATTGTTCTTGTTATTTTATTCAATAGAGAGTAAGTTGGGGTAACAGTCATATCTTTGATGATCCAAGTAGAAGAATGTCATTAATTCTTTCCTTTATTTGCTAAACTCAGTGGAGAACATCTCATTAATCAGATTCCATTAATATATGGATCTAATCATCTGGAAAGTTTTGATTGATATTTAATTTTTGAAAAGTTGAAAAATTTTATTTTTCAAAGAAATAATTTACAAATACTGTAAAATAGCATAGGTAGATGTTGACCTAGCCACAAAAGCAAGATATTTGGAGAACTTTAACAATATATCATAGAGAATATAGAGAACTTAAATTTCAATATGGCAGAGATTAGTTTTGAGTTTTAACTTCTACTATTAGCTGGATAACAAGAACAAGTCACTTTATTTCTGTCTTTTGTTATTTGAAAAAGAAATATATTAACTGTGCCTTCCTATGAAATGCTATTATGAAAATTAATAGGGATAATTTATTTAAAGTGCTTGGTAAAGTGAATGGTATGTATTAATAGTCCATAAATAATATTATCACATTTTGTTACTGTTAATAATAATTTATATGCAAATATATAATATAATTTAAAAATTATGTATCCACCTAAAGTGGTCAACTTACTTTTTAGAAATATTTCATAGTAGCTCAAATTATTGTATTTGGAAGTAATAAACTTTATCTCTTTAAATTTGCCAAAGCCAATTTTCCTGAAACAGTTTTCCTCATTATCATTTTCCTAAAATTCAACATGCTTGTGAATTTACATTTATCTGTATGGTAAATGTATGAATGCACATACATATGTGTTTTTTTGGATTTAATTCCATTTAAAATAATTTCTTTGGAGAAGTTAGCAAATAATAGAGAGAATATACTAAAGCTGATAAAATTAAATATTTGCTGTTATGTGCAAAAATATGTACTGAGAAAAATTTTAATTACCATTTTAGGTAATCGGTTAATCTTGAAAAGATGGATGAGGAAGTGATATTAGAGGTAGAAGTTCCTTTGGGAAATAGTCATATGTAGTAAATATTAAAGTAAATAAATTGAGATGTAGACTTATATATATGTAAGTTTATATTTGTCATATTTAACATAATACTTTAAGAAATAATATAGAAATAACCTAAGCAAGAAATTTATTGCCATTCAGAAATTTAAACAAAGATATTGGCATTATAAATATATCTGCAACATTTTCATGAAAAAAACTGCTTTGAAGATGTTGTCTCTTTGGAAGTATTTACTAATATATATCTCCTTGTTGTTCTCGCTTTAATTTCCACATGATGTTCTATGAGTAAGGAAAAAACAATGATTCACAATTCAGAGGTGACTTTTTCTTCCTACCCTTCATTTATAATGGAAATACTCTTTGTGCTTTAAGAGTGAATATTAGAAAATGGAAAACAAAAAGTAATTTGTTAACCCAGCCATATTTAATATAATGAATAATTTAACACTGCTCAATCTATTTTCTTCTTATAGGTATCCATTTAGATATTTCTAGTGCTATTTATTGAAAAGAATTTCTTTTCCCCAATAAATTTGCCTTAGAATTTCTGCTTAAATACATTGGCCATCTATGTGTTGGTCTAGTTCCTCCCTTTCATTCTTCCATTTAATCTGTACTGATGTTTTATATGGCTCAAATTTCTCTCTCTATTGGTGGGTTGGTTATATACTTTTTATTACTTTTAAAGTTTATGTTAACAATGGAAATTAGTATTCTTGACCTACCAGTAAAAATACAAGGGTTTTCTAACATTTTAACTACTTAAAAAATATATATGTAATATATACTTTAGCTCATCTGACTTGCATGCTATTGTTGCTGAGTATTTGAAATCTGTATATATTTTAAATCCCATAAGTTATCATTGTTTTATATATCAGTATTTATACAAATTTACTCTCATCTTTAGTCTTTCTATTTCTCTTAATTCCGTCATCCAAGATGAGTTTCCTCTTGAGTTTATTTTCCATTTTTCTGAAGGATTATTTGATATTTTGCAGTTCTAGGACTGTTCTGGTAAAATTCTTTCAGTATAGTTTCAGTCTTAAAGATGCTATCTAGGGACACAAAATCATAAATCAGCATGAACTTTCTTTCAGCTCTTTAAAAGTAATATTCTATTGCCTTTTGTTCTGCATTTTTTGAGGTATATATTTTTTTCATCTGTTATCTTTTTGAAGGTAACCTCCCTTTTTTTCCTTGTCTGCCTGGAGATTTTAGACTTTACTTTGATTTTTTAAAGTTTTACTATAATGTTCCTCACTATGATTTTATTTATATTCCTGTGGTTCATGAGCTTCCTCTTTTTAGCTATATCATTAACATCAGAGAATTCTCAAATATTTTTTACAGCAGTCATTCCTTCATCTCCTTCTGAAATATTAAAAAAATATTCTAGATTGTCTCATTTTATCATCTCTGTCTCTTACCAGGATCACATGTTGCATTTAGTTGGCACATCTCGATATTCTACTCTATTCTAGAAACTTGACCTCTCTAGCACCAAGGAGCCCTTGAAATCTTTGCTCAGCTTTTAAACATCATATTTCTTGCTTTCCCCTGTGTTCCTTGGATTGTCTGCTTACTCATGTGCAAGTATTGGAGTCAGTTATCATTTTAAAAATTTATATTGGGATTTCGGAATTCACTCCTCTTGGTCTCCTATCCCAATTTCCTGCCATTCTGATAATTCAAACACCAATATATCTCCTTAGTTTATTATCTTTACTGTGTCAATGTCCACATCCTGGTTGTGATATTGAACTACAGTTTGCAAGATGTTACCATTCCAGGAAACAGGGTAAAGAGTACACAAATTCTCTCTATCATGTTTTACAACTCCAAGTGGATTTATAAACATCTCAGATAAAAAACAAACAAACAAAAAATTAATTAACACTATAGAGGAGGTACGCCTGGGTGGCTCAGTCAGTTAAGCATCTGCCTTCTGCAGATGCTGGGGGCGCCTGGGTGGCTCCGTCATTAAGCATCTGTGTTGGGCTCAGGTCATGATCCCAGGGTCCTGGGATCGGCCCCCCACATCGGGCTCTCTGCTCAGCAGGGAGCCTCCTTTTCCCTCTCCCTCTGTCTACCCCTCTGCTCTCTCTGTCTCTGTCAAATAAATAAATATTTTTTTTATGATTTATTTTTTTAATTTAATTTTATTTTATTATGTTATGTTAGTCACCATACATCATTAGTTTTTGATGTAGTGATCCACGATTCATTGTTTTTGTATAACACCCAGTGCTCCATGCAGTACGTGCCCTCCTTAATAAATAAATTAAAAATATATATTTAGAAGAAAGAGTCCAAGCCAGAACTAAAAATCCAAAATATACTCAGACTGGGTTCAATCATTTTCATTAAAAAGAAAAATTCCTAGATTTCTGACATATAATTGATGAACCACTGAACAATATTGATGAAAAAAATATTTATTTTGGACTTAACCAGTTTTCACAAGCATATAATATAAGCATATTATGTAAGTAAAGAACTCCTTATGTAGTTTTTGTTTTCCCCTATTCAGAACCCATATATATGCAGACCCAGTGATCACAATGATCCCTATAGGATTTGCATACAGCCCAACATAATCTTGGTAGACTGCTCAAAATGAAGCCAATGTGAATAAAGACTTCAGAGAAGTAGAGGGGAGGAAATCCTAGACCCTTGTTTTATAATATATGTACTCTGCATAGAGCCTCACCTAAACATCAAAGGCACCAGTGAAGGATAGAGATACATCAGGGTTTATTTAACAAAGAAGAAGAGGAAGAAGAAGAAGGAGAAGGAGAAAAGAGAAAAGAAGAGAAAGAAAAGAAAAGAAAAGAAAAGAAAAGAAAGAGAAGAAAGAGAAGAAGAAAAAGGAAGAGGAGAAGGAGGAGGGGAAGAAGGAAAGGAAGAAAAGAAAAGGAAGGGAAGAGAAGGGAAAGGAAAGAAAAGGGAAAGAAGCTGGATTTCATACCAGTTGTCTATGAAAGATTTCCTGTTTCTTTTATTGGTTTTTGGCAAGAAAAGAGCTTTGTCCTATTATGTTACAAATAATACTAATCTAATCGAAATAATATGTAAGCGAGAAAATGAGGACATAAACATAATCTTCCTCTGCAGGACAGCTGATTAAATTCAATTAAATGAAAATTAACTGGAAGGTAATAAGAACAGTATGTAAGATCCAAGCATGCATTAAAATATATATATAAAAAAATATGAGTAGAATTCTAACAGAATTCACACTGCAGTGCCTGGGTGGCTCAGTCATTAAGTGTCTGCCTTTGGCTCAATCCCAGGATTGAGTCCTGGAATTGAGCCCCCATTATGCTCCCCGCTCCGTGGAAGACCTGCTTCTCCCTCTCCCACCCTGCTTGTGTTCCCTCTCTCACTGTATCTATCTCTGTCAAAGGAATAAATAAAATCTTAAAAAAAAGGTTAAAAAATAAAGATTTCACATATAGAAGATAAACATGGCTAACAGGAAGAAAAAAAAAAAAGAGGGGTAGGGAACAAAAAAACTCCAAGAACACAACCCCAAATAATCAGGTTTTAAATTATAAATAACAGACAAAAAGTTGTTATGGAGAAAAATAATCACATAGTAAAAAGATATTTCTATATGGGGCACAATTTTGTATACATTTGCATTAATCAATAAAATTTGTACATAATGAACTTCAAGATAGGAAAAAAGTTGTTAGAAATTTGGTATTTGTCAAATAAAAGAATAAATTATCCAATCAAGAAATGGGCAGAAGACATGAACATCCATTTTTCCAAAGAAGACATCCAAATGGCCAACAGACACATGAAAAAAGTGCTCAATAGTGATCGGCATCAGGGAAATCCAAATCAAAACCTCAATGAGATAACACCTCACATCAGTCAGAATGCCTAAAATTAACAAGTCAGGAAACGACAGATGTTGCCGAGGATGCGGAGAAAGGGGAACCCTCCTACACTGTTGGTGGGAATGCAAGCTGGTGCAGCCACTCTGGAAAACAGTATGGAGGTTCCTCAAAAAGTTGAAAAAAGAGCTACCCTATGACCCAGCAATTGCACTACTGGGTATTTACCCCAAAGATACAAATGTAGGGATCCAAAGGGGTACGTGCACCCCAGTGTTTCTAGCAGCAATGTCCACAATAGCCTAACTGTGGAAAGAGCCAAGATGTCCATCAACAGGTGAATGGATAAAGAAGAGGTGGTGTATATATACAATGGAATATTATGCAGCCATCAAAAGGAATGAGATCTTGCCATTTGCAACGACGTGGATGGAACTGGAGGGTATTATGTTGAGTGAAATAAGTCAAAAAGAGAAAGACATGTATCATATGATCTCACTGATATGAGGAATTCTTAATCGCAGGAATCAAACTGAGGGTTGTTGGAGTGGGGGGTGGGGTGGGAGGGATGGGGTGACTGGGTGATAGACACTGGGGAGGGTATGTGCTCTGGTCAGCGCTGTGAATTGTGCAAGACTGTTGAATCTTAGATCTGTACCTCTGAAACAAATAATGCAATATATGTTAAGAAAAAAAAAAAAAGAAGAAGAAGGTAGCGGGAGGGGAAGAATGAAGCGGGAGAAATCGGAGGGGTAGATGAACCATGAGAGACGATGGACTCTGAAAAACAAACAGGGCTCTAGAGGGGAGGGGGGTGGGAGGATGGGTTAGCCTGGTGGTGGGTATTGAGGAGGGCACATTCTGCATGGAGCACTGGGTGTTGTGCACAAACAATGAATCATGGAACACTTCATCTAAAACTAATGATGTAATGTATGGGGATTAACATAAGAATAAAAAATTAAAAAAAAAAAGGAATGAGATTTTGCCATTTGCAATGACGTGGATGGAACTGGAGGGTGTTATGCTGAGTGAAATATGTCAATCAGAGAAAGACATGTATCATATGACCTCACTGATGTGAGTAATTTTTAATCTCAGGAAACAAACTGAAGGTTGCTGGAGTGGGGGGTGGGATGGGAGGGATGGGGTGGCTGGGTGATAGACATTGGGGAGGGTATGTGCTATGGTGAGCGCTGTGAATTGTGCAAGACTGTTGAATCATAGTTCTGTACCTCTGAAACAAATAATGCAATATAAGTTAAGAAAAAAAAGAAAAGAAGATAGCAGGAGGGGAAGAACGAAGGGAGGGAAATCAGAGGGGGAGATGAACCATGAGAGACTATGGACTTTGAGAAACAAAGAGAGTTCTAGAGGGCAGGGGGGTGGGGGGATGGGTTAGCCTGGTGATGGGTATTAAAGACGGCACGTTCTGCATGGAGCACTGGGTGTTATACGCAAACAATCAATCATGGAACACTACATCAAAAACTAATGATGCAATGTATGGTGACTAACGTAACATAATAAAATAAAAAACAAACAAACAAACAAAAATAAATCAGGTATAAAAGAAATAAGGATACAAAAATAAGAAAAAAGTGTATAGTACTTGTAAGAAATATCTCAAATCATAAATCATGTAATTAAATAACATACTTTTAGATAAACTTAGAACCTGTGAAAGCACTTATCCATATTAGGTAATGATAAAAGTACAATCAGATCCTAAAATTAAAACTTGCTAACATAACATAATATGCATAACTAAACAACAGAAATATTAAAATAAACTTATTTATTAAATAACACAAAGTTTTAAAAATAATCAAGTTTATGATATAGCCAATCATTGGAAATCCCCCATCATTAAATAACATTAAGCTCAAAGAAAAGTCAAGTTTGTGATAAACAGTATTATGGAAATAATCATAATATGAAAATACTTATCAGAGCTAAGATTGTTTAGGTTTTTTTCCCTGAGGATAAATTCACAGGCTTAAACATTTTTATTATTAAAAATAAAAAGAATACTGACTGAAGTTCAGGTAGTTATGCTTTCCAAATATACTGTTGCAGTTTTTGATGGTGCATTTTTTGGTGCATTTTGGTTGCATTTTGTTAAACTAGGGAAAATAAATTTTATATTTATTCACCTCATGCTAGACTTCACCCCATGCTAGACTCTGGGTTGGGGCATCAAGATAAGTGGACTCATTCTCCCCATCACATTTATTAGGGTCACTCCTCGATTCTATATAAGCAGTATGACTTTTGGGGCACCTGGGTGCCTCAGTTGTTAAGCGTCTGCCTTCGGCTCAGGTCATGATCCCGGGGTCCTGGGATCGAGTCCCGCATCGGGCTCCCGGCTCAGCGGGGAGCCTGCTTCTCCCTCCGACCCTCTCCTCTCTCATGCTGTTTCTCGCTCGCTCTCTAATAAATAAATAAATAAATAAATAAATAAATAAATAAATAAATAAATAAAATCTTTAAAAATAAAAAAATAAATAAACAAATAATAATTTCAGTTGCATAACCAGAAATTATTTTTTCTGCACTCATTTAAAAAATAAAAAATGATGAATTAGGTTCAAGATAAAACCTATAAACTGATACAGCAGAACTTTAAACTTTATTTTTTTTTAAATTTTCATTAATTGAAGAATTACATCTCTCCTTTGGAGCTAAATATACCATTGTATAAAGAATTTTATACCATTGTATAAAAATTTTTTGTTGGCATTTTTTTCACAGGGGTGATCCTAATTTTTTTCTTGAAAAAGAGTACAGTTCTGGGGCGCCTGGGTGGCTCAGTTGGTTAAGCGACTGCCTTCGGCTCAGGTCATGATCCTGGAGTCCCTGGATCGAGTCCCGCATCGGGCTCCCTGCTCAGCAGGGAGTCTGCTTCTCCCTCTGACCCTCCCCCCTCTCATGTGCTCTCTCTCATTCTCTCTCTCTCAAAATAAAAATAAATAAAATCTTTAAAAAAAAAAAAGAAAAGAAAAGAAAAAAGAGTACAGTTCTTATGAGTCCATTTTATAACATTGTCAAGAATTATTTGGTGATAAATACTCAAAAAAACAACAACTCTGTTGTGCGCTAAGGAAAGGAATATAGGAAATATTTCACTTCTCTATAACAGAAGCTACTTTTGTGCCTATATAGTAATAGAGCTACCAGAAGGAATACCAATGATGTCTGGGACAAAAGTGACATTCATGGATTGATGCATTCTGTAGAAAGGGATTTGTGAGAAAGGTATGTTAGGAATATTAAACCATTTTTCTTGTCAAAAATAAATGCTGCAGTTTTCTCTGCCCTTGCCAGCATTTTGCACACTTTAGTTTTCAAGACATAAATCTTTTATTGTCCTACATTAAAAAAAAAACTTCTTAAAAATCTTGAAAAAAAATTCCATTGATGTATGCATAACACAGGGTAAAATAGAGATTAGTAATTGATTTTCCATGAAACCACATCGCCCACTCCACCCAATTAAGCTCTAAACTCTACTTTTAGATGCACCATATAGGAACTGCTTTCCATTCCAGATTTGATCAAATGCTGAACCAACTCCATATCACTTACTTTCAGAATAGCATTGCCAAAAATAAACTAATTTGAGCATCAGAAAATGGTTTGCATAATTTGCAAACAGAACTGTTAACATTACCGTAACAAATGTCACCCAGTATATGAATAAACATGAACATATCTCTATTTCCACCTTAGTATTGTAGAGAAATCAAATGAACTGCCCATGATCAATGTTAATGATGATTTCAAACACACTGGTTTTGTAGAGTCATAATTTTTATGATAAAAGGTAAATAGAAACAGAGCATTTATGACAGTGTTTCCCCTAACAGTATACTAGTATATCTCACCCCTTCTTAGAAGACCTACCTCTCTACAAATACATTACTCACTTTTCTTTTTGCTTAAATTTTTATTTTAATTCCAGTTAGTTAACATACAGTGTTATATTAATTTCAGGTGTATAATGTAGAGATTCTACAATTCCATACATCACCTGGGGCTTGTCATAAGTGCACTCCTTAATCCCCATCACCTATTTAACCCATCTTCCCACTCACCTCCCCTCTGGTAACCACTGGTTTGTTCTCTAAAATTAAGTCTGTTTCTTGATTTATTTCTCTCTCTTCCCCCCGGCCGCTCATTTGTTTTCATTCTTAAATTCCGCATATAGTGAAATCATATGGTATTTATCTTTCTCTGACTGACTTATTTTGCTTAGCACAATACCTCCTAGCTCTGTTCATGTAGTTGCAAATAGCAAGATTTCATTCTTTTTGATGGCTGAGTTATATATATATATGTATACATACATATATACATGTATATATATACATATATGTGTATACATACATGTATGTATGTATGTGTGTGTATGTATATATGTATATACATATATATACCATCTTTCCTTTATCCATTCATCAGTTGATGGACATTTGGGCTTGTTCCATAATTTGGCTATTGTTGATAATGTTGTTATAAACATTGAGGTGCATGTGCCCCATCGAATCAGTATCTTTGTATCCTTTGGGTAAATACCTAGTAATGCAATTGCTAGGTCGTAGGGTAGTCCTATTTTTAACTTTTTGAAGAGCCTCTATACTGTTTTCCACAGTGGTTGCACCAGTTTGCATTCCCACCAACAGTATAAGAGGGTTCTCCTTTCTTTGCATCTTTGCCAACACCTATTGTTTCCTGTGTTGTTAATTTTAGCCTTTCTGACTGGTGTAAGGTGGTATCTCCTCGTGGTTTTGATTTGTATTTCCCTGAGGATGAGTGATGTTGAGCATCTTTTTATGTGTCTGTTAGCCATCTGTATGTCTTCTTTGGAAAAATGAGTATTCATGTCTTTTGCCCATTTCTTAACTGGATTGTTTGTTTTTTGGGTGTTGAAGTTGGTGAGTTCTTTATAAATTTTCGATACTAACCCTTTATCAGATACATCATTTGCAAATATCTTCTCCCATTCCAAAGTTTGCCTTTTAGTTTTGTTGTTTCCTTCACTGTGCAGAAGCTTTTTATTTTGATATAGTCCCAATAGTTTATTTCTGCTTTTGTTTCCCTTCCCTCAGGAGACATATCTAGAAAGGAGTTGCTATGATTGATGTCAAAGGAGTTACAGGTTATGTTCTTTTCTAGGATTTTTATGGTTTCAGGTCTCTCATTTAGCTCCTTAATTCATTTTGAATTTATGTTTGTGTATGGTGTAAGAAAGTGGTCCAGTTTCATTCTTTTGCATGTGGCTGTCCACTTTTTCCAATACAATTTGTTGAAGAAATTGTCCTTTTCCCATTGGATATTCTTTCCCTCTTTGTAGACGATTAATTGAACTTAGGGTTGTGAGTTTATTTCTGGGTTTTCTATTCTGTTTCATTGATGTATGTGTAAGTTTCTGTGCCAGTACCATACTCTTTTGATGAATACAGCTTTGTAACATAACTTGAAGTCCAGAATTGTGATACCTCAAGTTTGGCTTTTCCTTTCCAACATTGCTTTGGCTGTTTGAGGTCTTTTGTGGTTTCAGACAAATTTTAGAATTGTTTATTCTAGTTCTGTGAAAAATGCTATTGGTACTTTGATAGGGATTGCGTTAAATATGTAGATTGTTTTGGGTAGTGTATACATTTTAACAATATTTGTTCTTCCAATCCATGAGCATGAAATGTCTTTCCATTTCTTTGTGTCATCTTCAGTTTCTTTCATCAACGTTTTATAGTTTTCAGAGGACTTCTTTTGTTAGGTTTATTCTAGGTATCTTATTAGTTTTGATGCTGTTGTAGCAGTACTCACTTTTCATTCAGAAGTGGAAAATTGGATTTTCCACTCACCACCGGAATAAAGCTGCCATAGTCTAGCTTCAGTTGTGTGTATGACTGGATATCTGGAATTGTTTTGAGGTGGGAGCATAGTACCTGTGTTTTACAGACTGACAAGCCAGTAACAATGACATCAGGTGCATACTCTGGAATGATCTTCTAGTTGTTTGAGTTCTGAATTAGGCATGTGATATGGGCGAGGAGCAAAGACACACAGTTAACTGGATGAGTGTGGAAAATAATGCAAGAACCGTGCACTGTAGGTGTTGTAATTATATGTCAAAACCAGAATTTTAATTTCAGTTTTGGTAAGTGGTATCAAACATAATATTAAGTTGCACTTTCTACTTTCATATGAGTTTTATAAACCTTAATGAGATGTCCATTCAGCATAGGAAATTTTTCTTCCTCCCTAAATTTGTGCTATATTCCTTTCATCAACTTGTGATGTGTGTTTGTGTGTTCATGTGTGGGTATTTATGTATCTCATGTTGGTCACAAAAAACAAAAGGAACAATACCCAACTTTTCTATCAACTTGGGGACTGGAGGAGATTATGCCAAGTGAAATAAGTCAAGCATAGAAAGTCAATTATCATATGGTTTCACTTATTTGTGGAACATAAGGAATAGCATGGAGGACATTAGGAGAAGGAAGGGAAAAATGAAGGGGTGGGGATCGGAGGGAGAGATGAACCATGAGAGACTATGGACTCTGAGAAACAAACAGGGTTTTAGAGGGGAGGGGGGAGGGGGGTTGGTTAGCCTGGTGATGGGTATTAAGGAGGGCACGTACTGCATGGAGCACTGGGTGTTATACGAAAACAATGGATCGTGGATCACCACATCAAAAACTAATGATGTATTGTATGGTGACTAACATAATAAAATTTAAAAAAATTAAAAAAAGGAAACATACTAACAATTTCATCCAGTTAATCAAGAAATCAAAATGATTTAATGATTTAAGCCTATGTTAATAATTTATGATGTTTTCTTTTCTTCAAATCTAAACTTTTAGAATAGTGAGCCAATAAATAGAGATTTCTGTTACTTACCTGTCAGGATCTCTTGTATTTAATTGGAAAATTTTCAAATGTTTAATAATACTCTGTGATGAATTGGGCTTAATCGGTGGATAATTTCTACCCTCTGTCATCTGTTATGTCCATCTATAATTAACCAGTGTAAAATCTTTCTAACATATAAGTAAAATACAGTATTAATCCTGTTTAACTCCACATCTATCTCCAAACACTGCTCATCTCCTTCCTTTCATTACACTATAATATAAAACTGTAATTTGCCTATAAGACATTTCTTTTTTTAAAAGATTTTATTTATTTATTTGAGAGAGAGAGAGAGAGTGAGAGGGAGAAGCAGACTTCGCTGAGCAGAGAACCCCATGTGGGGCTCTATCCTAAGACCCTGAGATCATGGCCTGAGCCGAAGGCAGACGCTTAACCGACTGAACCACCCAGGTGCCCTATGACATTTCTACTTATATATCTATTAACCATTCAACAAAACACAGTCTGCATTTATCACCAACTTTAATTAATAAATATATATATAAATAATTAAATATAATACATATGGATATATGTATTAAGCTATTTCTTTTTTACTAATATAGACCAATTAAGATTACTTACATCTTCAATAGATTTTACAGTAGCTACTTGTACTGTATGAAACATTTTTCACACCCTTACTGATGCCAATTTCTGAAGGCAAAGTCCATTTTTTTTGGTATCCTACTGTATTTTTAATGTCCTGTAAATAATGAAAAAGCAAACAACTCTAATTATTTTTAACTTAATGATAGTCATAAGAGACCAAATTTCATAAATTTATGGCCTATTCTGGGAATATAGCCTTCCTTTGCATATAATTTCTGCATTTTAGTTGCACTAAGGTTGGGTAGTATTCTAAATTAGTTTGTAGGTTAGCTTAATCATGTAAATAAAAAATTATGAGCCTCTGAAATATTTTGTCAGATTGTTTGCATGTTCATTTAAAAATTTATTGCTTGAACTTTAAAAAATAATCAGTGGACTGGTTTATCACCAAGATTTAAAAAAAAAAAAAATGTAAGCAGCCTTTTTATATTCAGAATGCAATCCTAATGAGGCAAACTGAGCATGTTCTTCACTGAGAGTACAAGTAGAGTTCGCTAACCACCCACCTCATTAAGTTTGATGTGTCATCAATATGGGAAGTTGAATGCTGGATATAAAATAAATGTAAAGTGAAAATTGCCGAGTGAAGTCAATCTCATGTTTAACTCAAGGCTGTGTTTCTTTGCTTATCTTTTATGATAAAATGTTTGCACAAGGTTAAATTCTCAGTAAGAGTTAATTGAATCTACTGATTATAGATTTTTGCACATATCAAGCTAATTTAACTCAAATAAATTTTTTTGTCCTCTTGCAAACACACACACAAATAATCAAAGAAAATATTTTTGAAAAGAATAAAAAATGAACATACTATTTACCATTTGAAATGAAAATCTAATTTGTCATTTCTGAATAAAAGTCAGCTGCACATGACATTAACCATGCCAATCTTATTAATAACCCCCAAATGCAGTTCAACTTCTCAAATACAAGAACTATCACATATAAATAATGAGGAATTGCTATGAAATAGCTATATTTTATTCTTCTGTTTCTTTAACAGCAATCATTCCAAAGTGAAAAAGCAATCAAGAGTTAACTAGTTAAATAATTAAAAAAAAAAATGACCAGCAGTATAGAGAATTACTATGTTCAAATATGTCATTTAATTATCTATATTTTTTCACTTACTCTTCTGAAATTTCTCACATTTTATATGTGATGAAACTAGCTCAAATAGATCAAGCTCTTGATCAAAAAAATGTAGAATGATTTCTCATCTTTAGTCTACTATATCCATAAAGATTATAACACTAAAAATTAGCAAGATACAAAGTTGTTATTATAATGAAAACAAGTGTGGTAAGTATCCTTTGTATAATTTTATTTTCACATATTATCACATTTAATTATCAAAATAGACTACGTATACCCTTTTACAAATGAGAATTCTATAAATTAGAGTTTTAAGAAAATTTTTATGTTCCTTATTAATGAAGTTGAAACTCCAACTCTGATCCTCTGATCTTTTAACTTCAAATCTCCTATTCTTTCCTCTGCTTCTCAATTAGAATAATTTACTAAATGACGAAGTTCAATGCCAAGTAGATAAAGTCTAAAATAAAACTCCTTAAGCCATTTTTACTAAATGATAAATTAAAGTAAGATATTTACTATGATGCAGATGATGGTCAAGTTTGAACTTAGAAAACACTAATAGAATAAATGAAAAATATCTAGGTCTTACGCTTCATAAAAAGATACTGAAGGATTGTCCCAGAATTTCTCCAAACTATTAGAATAATAATGTCAGAAAATCTGGGTCACTCAGTAGGAACATTATTCTCTGTACTTTATTTAAACTTGTTTGACATTCCTACAAATCTGCAGATACAAAGGGAAACAGGCCCACCAGTCTTTTAATCAAGCAGATATTTCACTGGGGGTTAGCTGCCCAAAATCTCAAATATCACATGCATCCTTGTGAGTTATCTGAAGGCCAACATGATACCATATTCATATTCTCACATTCTCATATCTTTATCTGGTTTATAACTCAGCATATTTTGCAATTGTTTGAAGAGTGAGCCCAAGGAAAGCAACATCAAACAAAGGAACAAATCTTTATTCTCAACAACTTTCAATCTTGGAACAGACCTTATCCTAATGCCCTGACCTACCTAAAACTATGGGGTACAGCTAAAGTATGTTTAGAGAAATATTCAGAAACTTAATTAGTATATTAAAAAGATGGTGAAAATAAACTGAATAATTATCCAGTTCAAAAAGTTAGATAGGAAATAGAGCTTAATTTAGGAAGAACAGAAGACTATATCTATAGAGATATGCAAAAAATGAAGTAGAAAACAGAAAATGAAACTATTGAATGAATGGAAGAGATGATTTTCTTTTCATATAAAATAGAAAAAAATCATTTAGCTAATGTAGTTAAAAATGCAGGCAATTTAAAAGGAAATTAGAATGAAATAATATTCATAAACCCTAATGAAATAAAACAATTATGAAAGAATATTATTAATTCTCGTGAGGCTTCTCCAAATTACAATCTTGAATTTCTTAAAGAAAGCACACCCTATGAAGTATTCAAGTAAAGAAGAGTGAACCAATATTTTCACAAGCAAGTTGTCTTTGAAATGTAACTAAACAGGGTCAAACACAAAATATTTTAAAAATTTGGGGTGCTCAATTACCAGGATTTCTCTTGGAAAATCTTTTAGAGTACTGTATCAGTCCAGATACTGCCTACTCCATGTCATTTTTCTTGAACAATAAAGATATTTATCATCTCAAGTCAGATTTCACAGTATTTTCTACTCCGTTACCCTCTCAACGTCAGTTCCGTCCTTTTGTAAAAACCTCCAGTATCTCCAGACACTACATCAGGACAAGACAATGCTGAGACTCAGAAAAGGATCACTCTCATTCCTCTCTGGTCACCAAGATGGAATAGTTTCTTAGTTTCTTCACAAGATCTTTCATTACTCTTTGGCCAGAATTAGGTGATGTAAAATTAACACACATGTAAAATACTAGTTGCCAAAAACTTAGTATCAAACAATGAAATATGACAAAAAATAAAAATATAAAACATTAAAGACATAAACAACGATAAAAAGGAAAATATTTCACTAGAGCTATATTAAAAAAAAAAAACTGCTAGTCCTAATTTATAAATGCTCACATGAAACTCCAAAATATATGAATAAAGAAATCTAATTAAAAATAAAATAGGACTAATTTCAATGATACATATAGTGCAATTCTTTACTATAATCTCTCTCTTTTTTTTTTTAAGATTTTATTTATTTATTTGACAGAGAGAGAGATAGCGAGAGCAGGAACACAAGCAGGGGGAGTGGGAGAGGGAGAAGCAGGCTTCCCGCCGAGCAGGGAGCCCGATGTGGGACTCGATCCCAGGACCCTGGGATCATGACCTGAGCCGAAGGCAGACGCTTAACGACTGAGCCACCCAGGCACCCCTACTATAATCTCTTTACAGAGATTCTGCCATCAAGGGTTTATGGAATAATCACAAAAATTTTTCCTACATTAGGAAATAAAGAAAAAATTCAAAAAGTAGAAATAATAAAATTTTTATCTGATCTGGATGTAATAAAACTATAAATCCATTAAAAAAGTAGAAAAATACCAGTATTAGGAATATTTCAAAAGCCCTGTTAATTCTGGGATCAAAAAAGAAATGAAATTCAATAACTAAATTAATTTATTCCACTTACAAACATTTCCTACCTACTATGTAATAGTTAATATATGCAAGGCACATAACATACAATGATGAGCACACAGATAATGTTTGTCATCTGCTCAATTAAACCTGCGTTCTAATGGGATAGATCCACAATGGGGAGAGGGAATAAGAGAGGGTGATGTTTTATTTATTTTTTCTTTTTCTTTCAAGATTTTATTTAAATTCAAGTTAGTTCACATATAGTGTAGCATTAGTTTCAGGGGTGGAATTTAATAATTCAAGAGGGTGATGTATTAGATGGGGGTAACATAAGGCTTTTTTGGAAAGAAAATTTTTAAACACTGCATAAAGTGTGAGAGTGAGACATGTGGATATCAGGGAGAAAGTATTTCAGACAAGGGAATAGTAAATGTAGAAACCTCAAATGGTTATAGGATTAGTAAATTTGAGGAACTACAAAAAAAATAATTATATGGCTGATACCGAAGAATGGGGATTTGTAGGGATGAAGGTCTAAAAAGTACCCAGGTGCCATATATAATGCTTTGTGAATATCTGTGTATATATGTGTACATAGTATGTATAAGTTTATTATAGATTTTATTATAGAAGATTTCGTGTGTATACATAACTAGAAAGAATAGTATGTTGAATCCATCTGTACTCAGCACTTACGTTCAAAAATGAACAACACTCTGCTAAGCTCGATTCATATATTTCTCTCTAACCACCATTTTTTGAGAGTGACAAAACAATTTCAGTTACGCCCTGCAGTATTTAGGACACTATCTCTTGAAGCACGTGATGAATATGAGATCGTTCCACCTTATGTGATGCTTAGATTGACTAGAGAGTTCTTAGTGAATTAATCTAGTCCCTCAATTACAACATGCATTAGATTGGGATCAGAATAAAGAAGCCAAGAAGACAACAAGAATTGGGAATTGAATGCTGTTGATTAAACGGTTGTGCCATTTACTCTAATAGGTAGCACAGGGGAGAAACAGACATTGAGAGAAGTCAGGACTTCATTCATAAATGTGGCTCTTTTGTGATGTCTCTTAACATCTAAGCCATGATATGAATTTAAAATTCAGAGGAAAGGTTAGGAATGGTGATGTAAATTTTGGGGATCATTAGATTGGAGATAGATTACTAAGACAAGGGACTAAAGAAGATAAACTTAATAGTAAGTATTTTATTTTATTTTTTTATAAGTGAAATAGTATTTTAAAAAGAAGAAAAGGAGAGGAAAAAAAAACCTGTGGACACTTCATCATTGATTGGTAGGAAAATTAGAAATATATAAGACTTATAAGAAATGGTCCTTGAGGTGAGAGGAAATCCAGGAGGGTGTGATGTATCAAAAGTGAGGAAAGTAATTATAGAAAGGAGAGAGCAATCAGCTGAGTCAAACATTGCCTAAATCACGTTAGATTAGGAACAAGACTTGACATTTGGATTTGATAATGTAGAGTTTAATACTGACTTTAACGATAGAAATTCTCTTTGGAGAGAGAAGAAGAACTTTTTGAAATGTTGTTCCACAGAGCACTGGAGAAAAGAAAGTGAACATGGCAAATATAGGCAACAATATTGAGATTTCCATAATGCAAAGTAAAAAATAAGTCAGAACTTGAAGATACGTGTGCTGTCAAGGGAAAATTTTAAATTTATTTGTTTTTGTTTAAGATGAGATTATTTTATTGTATTTTTATGTTAATTGAGTGGGCCTAGGAAACAGGAGAATACAGACAACATAGAAGATAGAAAGAATAGTTACAAGAAAAATAGCCTAATCTGGGTCAGAGTTTGCAACTATGGTACATAAATGGAATGATAGACTTTACATAGGCTCAAGAAATATTCACCCTTTTTAGCAGAGGCAGTTGAAAAGTAAATTTTGTGGTCAAGAGTGTGGGACGTCTCTTTATATTTCCTTAATTTGCTCATAAAAAGTATAATTAGCAGTTGAAAATGGGAAGAAAAGAGAGGTATTATATCATTTTTGAGAATAGTAAAATGAATTGATGAGTGAAATATGTTGAAAATAACAAGAAAGGTTTAGTGTCCACTAACGTTGGAATAATGTATTTAAAGAAAGACTATACAGTGTGACTCCATGCCTGGGTGCACCTATATTCAGCTGCTTAGTTCCATGTATGGAAAGACAGTTAGGTATAAGTAGACTGGAGTTTTCAAAGACACAGATTATAGTGGGAGAGGCAGAAGATGTAAGTAGGTATACAATTAGAGGTTAGTTTTGGATCATTATGGAGGAAAGTGGTACATAAGAGGAAAAAACAGTGAAAATTTGTAAATTCAGTTAATTAAAAATCCTTACATTGGCTTGCTTAAAGATAAAATATTTCATATATACTTGAAATGTCCTATCTTCACACACACATTCACACACACGCACACACACAAACACACATATCTTTGTCCTGAATTTGATGATTATGGTTTCTGAGCATATCTTTGTATGTTAATTAAATACACACATTCATGCATATACACATATACATGTATATATTTATTTGCACATATTTTTGTTTAATATTTTTTATTTATTTGACAGAGAGAGAGACAGCAAGAGCAGGAACACAAGCAGGGGGAGTGGGAGAGGGAGAAGCAGGCTTCCCGCCGAGCAGGGAGCCCGACGTGGGACTCGATCCCGGGACTCTGGGATTATGACCTGAGCCGAAGGCAGACGCTTAACGACTGAGCCACCCAGGTGCCCCTATTTGCACATATTTTTAAACCTTTACAAAAATTATGGTATAATTTTTTGTGTCCTTCTGCAACTACTTAATTTCGAGTTCATGTATGTGCTAATTTGGGTTTTTGTTACTTTATTTAGCATTTGTAACTTTGATACTGTGATGAATTATTTTTTATTTCATTCAGCCTATCATATTAGCCATAATTATATTGACCAAAATATTATTTTTGAAATTCATACTTACATATCCAATCTTAATTTAAATAATATCTCCTTCTTAGGAGACTTCCCAGATTGTTTAGTCAGGACTTTTGGTTACTATGTGCCCCTATTGTATATAGTTAGTGTCTCTTTTTCAGAATTTATGGTATCCTTTGTATGGTAATATCTATGTATATGTTATATACAAAATGTGTTTTTATGTGTGTATTCACAATAAAAGTTCTTTTTAAAAATGTTTATTTTTTATTTTATTATTTAAACATTTTTATTTGAATACAACTGACACACAAAGTTACATTAGTTTTACCTGTACAATGTGGTTACTCAACTTCTCTATGTAATAGGCTATATGCGCACCACGATGTAGCTACTCTCTGTCACAATATACCGCTATTACAGTATCATTGACTGTATTCCCTGTGCTGTGCCCTTTATTCTCATGACTTACTCATTCACTGAAAGCTTGTATTTCCCATTCCCCTCACCCGTGTTTTTTCCCATTCCCCCAGCTGCCTTCCCTCTGGAAACCGTGTTTCCAGCTTGTTCTCTATATTTATAAGTCTGATTCTGGGTTTTGTTTGTTTATTCATTTGTTTTGCTTTTAAGGTTTTATGAATGAGTTAAATCATATGGTATTTGTCTCTCTCAGTCTGACTTATTTCACTTTAGCATAATACCCTCTAGGTACATCCATGTTTTCACAAATGGAAAGATTTCTTTTTATGGCTAAATAATATTTCACTGTATGTATACGTCATATTTTTGTCATCCATTTTTTTTTTAAATTTTATTTTTTTATTTGAGAGAAAGAGCGAGAGAGTACAAGCAGGGCGAGCAGCAGAGGGAGAGGGAGAAGCAGACTCTCCGCTGAGCAGGGAGCTCGATGTGGGGCTTGATCCCAGGACCTTGGGATCATGATCTGAGCTGAAGGCAGATGCTCAACTGACTAAGCTACCCAGGCACTCTTTTGTCATCCATTTATCTGTTGATGGACACTTAGGTAGTTTCCATATCTTGGCTGTTGTGAATAATGCTTCAGGGAATATGGGAGTGCAGATATCTCCTCAAAGTTACTACTTTTTATTTCTTCAGCTATATACCCATGAGTGGGATTGCTGGATGAAATGATAGTTCTATTTTAAGTTTAATTTTCTTCACATCCTTACTAGCATATGTCTCTTGTCTTTTGGAGACTAGTTTTCCTAATAAGTATGAGATGATATCTCATTGTTTTGACTTACATTTCTCTGATGATTAGTGATGTTGAGCATTTTCCATATAACTGTTTGCTATTTGTATATCTTCTTTGGAAAAAAATGTCTGTTCAAGCTCTTTGCTCATCTTTAAAATTGGATCATTTTTGTGTTTTTTTCTATTGTTATGAATTCCAAATCTATTTTTTATTTTTTACAAGTTCTAGATCTATTTTAGATATTAACTCATTGTTAAAGAGTTTGCACATATTTTCTGTCATTCCATAGATTGCCTTTTCATTTTGTTAATTGTTTCCTTTGCTGTGCAGAAGCCTTTTAATTATTTTTGTTTGTTCTTTTGGTGCCATTCCCAAAAAGTATTTGCCCAATGAATGTCGAGGAGATTTTCCCCTATTTTTTTTTTTTTCTAAGACTTTTACAGTTTCAGGGTTTACATTTAAGTCTTTAATCCATTTTGATTTAACTTTTGTGAAAATTCTTATTGCTCCAATATAAGCTTTTAATATGCTGCCCACTAAATTGAATTCAGCTTCATAACTATAAAGGCTAAAAGAAGAGATAGATTAAATGGAACCAGAATTGTATGATAAACTAAAAGCCCAGACGTTTAGTTAATAAGTCAAGAGAAGAGCCATATGCAAGGAAGAGAAATGTCAGTGCTTACTAGTGGAAAAAGATTTAAAAAATCAAGAGAAGCTGTCTAGGTTCTATATACCTATATAAATTTTAAAGGAGTTTTCCTAAGTTGTTTGCACTGCTATAACAAAATACCACAGACTGGGTGGCTCATAAACGATGAATATTTATTTCTTACAGATCTGGAGACTGGAAGTCCAAGATCAGGGTGCCAGCATGTTTCCACTGAAAGCTCTCCTCTCTGTTTTAGACTGCTGAGTTGTATCCTTGCATGGCAGAAGGGGTGAGGGAGCTCTCTACATCCTCATTTATAAGAGCACGAATTTCACCCAAGAGAGTTCCATTCTCATGACCTAGCCACTCTCTGAAGGCTCACCTCTTAATAACTTCACATTGGACATTAGGTTTCAAAATATGAATTTTGGGTAATATCAACATTCAGTCTACAGGAACGAAGGGGTCATGTTGTATCGTTTTGTTTTTCCTCAGTCATGTTCTTCTTGAACACCGTGAGCGGCACATTTATGTTGTGTTCATATGCTATGACAATTCTTATGAAGTTAAGAGCAGCAAGGCTGATTTTGTTTTAATTACATAGAGTTTCTTTCCCATTGGATCACAAATAGTCTGAGGAAAAGAAGGGACTCCAATCATTCACATATTTACTCATTCATTTATTCCTTCATCATTCTAATACTTACTAAGCACTTAATTTGTACCTGGGTGTTTAATTAACAAAACAGTAAAATAGTCTAGCTTCAGAAAACTTACATTCTGTCAGAGAGAGATACAACAGCATGATGAAAATGTCAGTAATGTAATAAGTTAGAAGCTGGTGAGAACAATAGATAAAGTCTCCATTTTTGTTGCTGTGCTTCTTCTGGCCTAAGGTGATGAAATAAATCAACTTATCTCTCAAAGGAAATTTTTCCCAATGTTGTCACCTTCCCTCCACAGATGGTTGTTGTTGAGTGTAAAGTCCTTCTCTCTAAATTTTCCAAAGTGCATTTTACATAGGTGAACACACTTTCTAAAAAATTGTGCAAATTCTGCTAATTCTTCAATTCCATTATTGGCTTCCACATATACAAACCTGAAAAATTTGAGAAAATACTTTACAAAAACTTTCTCTTAACGTACTAGGAACAAAGTGAATTTAGATTTTATTTTATCCTCCCCCAAATTTTGGTTATATGTGAAAGTAACCGCAGTTGTACCATACAGATATTTGACCTTGCGGGAGTATGGGAGCTGGTTAAGCAGTTTTTGTAAACCCGTTGGCAAGTCTGATGTTGGAGCTTGAAGCCAGGGAACAGCAGGCAGTAAGGAAAGGAAGATGGCTGGAAGATGGGGAGAGAAAGAATAAGCTGGTACTCACAAACATGAGCTGGAGCCCATGACTACAGACAGAAATCTGTGTCAGTTCTTAATTGCCTCTGACATTGATAGAAGGCAAGGGGGCCCTTCATCATGAAGGAAAACACATAGACATGGCACACGATTCAAAAAAGCTGAAGAAGGATGCAGGGGAATATGGAATAGTTGTATGCTCATCTGCCATTTCAGGAAAACAAACTTTAGGAAGTATGCTAAATGGCTGCTCTTTCACTTTTGCCCTTTAAATCTCCAACAGAATCTCTCAAGGCCCAGGCTAACTGGAAAACACATTGATAAAGATTCTGGGAAATGTAATTTAGCTCCTCCAAGTTGACACATTGCGAAGCCATCACAAATCCCACTGATGAATTTCTCTATTTTCACAGAGAAATTGGTTTGTGTACCAATATCCCAGACTATATCCATAAATTGATATTAGAAAAGGGGACAGTGATTTTTTTTTAATTTGTTTTTGCCATATACAGATAATTCACTTACGTCAATGAATTCTTAGAATTGTTTGGAATATTACAGATGCAGTATATCTTGAACTGTATTAATTCACTCAAGAATTCATATTCTAAATTTTTAATTATATTATAATTACAGAAACAGAAAATTATAATTTTCTGAAATAAAGCTTATGTTTTTATATACCCTCACACAAGCTCTACAGTGGTGAATGTACCCCAACTTTTCCATTCTCTTTGTCACTTAGATAGCAATCCACAGAGTGAGTCTCCTAGAGGGATCTTCTTGGAATTCTTGTTTCCTGGCTCACTGGACCTGATATCCAAGATATTAGGGCCTAGATATCCAATGCTTGTAAATTACAGAGTTGAGTCATCTGTTTCATAACTCAGGCCAAAGCCAACTATTTTCCTTTTTCTGACAGTATCACCATTCCCTAGAGATTTATGCTTTCTCCACGGATAATATTTATCAGATAATATGCCTTTTCCTAATTAAAAGACGGTCATGTAGCTCAAACTAGGCCAATCACAATGATACAATAATTCAAAAAATAATCTCTCGTGAACACAGCCAATGCATTAATTTTAATTAATAACAGTCAATAAGAGGGGCACCTGGGTGGCTCAGCCGGTTGTAAGCGTCTGCCTTCGGCTCAGGTCATGATCTCAGGGTCCTGGGATTGAGCCCAGCACCCGGCTTCCTGCTCCACAGGGAGCCTGCTTCTCCCTCTCCCACTCCCCCTGCTTGTGTTTCCTCTCTCTCTGTGTCTCTCTCTGTCAAATAAATAAATAAAATCTTTAAAAATAAATTAAGAATGGGGGCACCTGGGTGGTTCAGTCAGTTAAGCAGCTGCCTTTGGCTCAGGTCATGATCCCAGGGTCCTGGGATCAAGCCCCGAATCAGGCTTCCTGTTCAGCGAGGAGCCTGATTCTCCCTCTTCCCCTGCCTACCGCTCCCCCTGCTTGTGCTCTTTCTCTCTCTCTCCCTCAAATAAATAAATAGAATATTTTTTTAATTCCTTAAAAAAATAATAATAGTCAATAAAAGATCAATAATATTACTTAATATGTCATAATGCTTCATAAAGACCAGGCCTGAATATTCCCCAGGCGTATGTATTAACTGATGTTCTGTAGATAGTTTATTTTTGCCTGTCAATACTAGAATTGTAGCTGATAACAAGGGATCAGTGCTGTAACAAAATCATGGATGGCACAATAAATGAGCCTGAAAGAATAAATCCAAACTAGCATAAAACATTGCCTTCGACATAAACAGAAAACAATCAGTATCAGTCCAATCTGGTCAAGAAGCTGAAAACACATGTTCTTTCACAAATTTAAGCTTTTTCCAGATGCTATTTTGTTTTGTTTGTAGTCATAGAATTTGACAGTTATTTACAGTTACAAAAATTAATAATAGCACGTAGAAAAAATACACTCAGAAACTAATTTTTACTGGACTGTATTTAGAGAAAATGAAATCGAATGCAATGACCTTGTAGAACAGCAGTTTGCAAAGCGGGATTCATATATTTGTGTGGGGACCCCACAATGCTTTCAGGAGGTCCCTGAGATCGAAACTAACTTCATAATAATACTAGAATGTTATTTGCTTTTTTTCAGTGTGCTCATTTGTGCACTTAAGTTGCAAACTCAATGGTGATTAGAACTGCTGGTGCCTGAGCATGAATCAAGAAAGCAGCACCGAGCACTTCTAGTAATCAATGTGTTTTTCATCAGCAAGTGCTCACTGTAAAAAAGCAAATAGTTCTCATGTTCAATGAAGATATAGAAATATTATTCAATATTGGCTTAAGTGGGTATGCCTTTTTAATATAATGTGTGAAAATACGTTCAGTGAAAATATGCAAAAAATATGTTATATATCTACGTACAATTGTTGCCTTCAGTGGAAGTATTCAGAAATGTTTTTAATAATCCAAAAATCAATACTTTCCAAACGATCAATATACTATCAATATATCAATACACATGTTAAAAAATCATGCATGGTTAAAATGTTCACTCAAAATGCAAGTACGTCCAGTGGATTTTAATGTCACACACTACAAAAGCTCCTGATAAGGTTTCAGAGTCCACATTGAAACTGACTTTTAAGGAACAGCTACTTGTTATGTTTTGGAATAGCATCAAAGAAGAATATTTACAATTAACTGGAAAGATATACATTAAAATATTGAAAAATATAGAACAATCAACTTCCTCACTAATTTCTTGCATTGGAAAATATTTTTCACAAAAAATTTATATCAACAGTTTCGTTATTGTTATTTTATAAAGATTTATTATATACATATTCTTAATATCATTCTTTGTAGGACAGTAGATAACCTCATACTACATATACATAAAAGCCCTTTTCAGTCCTCAACATTTTTTTTAAGATTTATTTACTTATTTTAGAGAGAGAGAGTGTGGGGGAAAGGGCAAAGGGAAAGGGAGAGAGTATTTTTTTAAAAAAGATTTTATTTATTTGACACACACAGAGAGAGCATGAGAAAGCACAAGCAGAGTTAGTGGCAGAGGGAGAAGCAGACCCCCACTGAGCAGAGGGCCTGATATGGGGCTTCATTCCGGGACCCTGAGATCATGACCCAAGTTGAAGGTAGACGCTTAACCAACTGAGCCACCCTGGCTCCCCAAAGGGAGTATTAAGCACACTCCACACTCAACACAGAGTGCAGCTCCACGCTCTATCTCACGACACTGAGAGCATGACCTGAGCTGAAAACCAAGAGCTGGATGCTTAACCAACTGCACCATCCAGGCATCCCTGTTCTCAAGATTTTTTTTTTTAAGTTTAAAATATTTTTAAGCGTGAAAAGTTTGAGAACCACTGTTCTGGAAAGTAGAAATATATGATATATATACTTTCTATGTTAGTAAGCTTTTATTGGATCATTCATTCATCTTTTAAAACAAATGTTAGTGAACAACTAGAGTACAATAGACATTTTTGTAGGTGCTGGGGTTATGGAAATAAAACAAATAGACCATTTTGCTGCTTTTATGGATCTTATATATTGCTGCTTTTTTGTCCTTCCCCCTTAGTGACAGTAACTCTTACTTCATCTTCTGCTAATGTCTTATTTTCTCTATTCTCTTACCTTAATATTTTAACAATTTAAATAAAGAGCCTTGAAAACATCTTGAATTTTTGTTTTTTCTATTTGACAGAGAGAGTGATAGAGACAGGGAGAGAAGGAGCACATGCAAGGGTAGTGGGAGAGGGAGAAGAAGGATTCCCGCCAAGCAGGGAGCCCGATGCAGGGCTCGATCCCAGGACCCTGGGATCATGACCTGAGCTGAAGGCAGATGCTTAACAATTGAGCCACCCAGGTGCCCCTACATCTTGAAATTTAAAAAAAAATTGAAGTAAAAATGTCTTGAAACAGAAATTAGTTTTATCCCATAGCCGTAGTAGTTAAACAATATCAGTTCTTCAATTCTGATAAACATTTCTATTAATTCAACTTTGTTTGACTTAGCAAATTTTCAACAGTGTTTTTGCAAATGTTTCCAGGCTTCTCTAGTTTCCATCCCACACATACCTTTCCAAAAGATCTACTCTAATCAGAGTAAAGTCTGAATTGTGAAGAATCAGTCAGTCTTGGAAATAAATACTAGAGAATTGTTCCATGTGAAAAATGCATTTTTAAAGAAGTGGGTGCATTCTGAAAAGCAAGTCTAAAACCCTCCAGTGGGAGATTAAAAAGATGAAAGAGTAAGAGAAATTGGAAAAAAATAAATCAGAAGAAGACTGTTGAATACCTAAGACCTTGAAAACTGAGAACATAATTTCAAATAGAAGAGAAAGTTACACAGTCAAATCCTACTGAAAATTTGAGGAGGAATATATTAGGTTGTATATGTTAGCATAATTTAGTGTTATTTGTTAAGCTTGCCATTATTATTAATTGACCAGTTTCTTCAACTTGGCAGTAAGACCTTTTTTAGGAAAAGTGCTTGTCTAAAAGTATAAATAACCCTGAGCTAGAAGACTTTAGTTCCAACTCTTACTCTTCAACTCAACTTTTAAAAGTTGTGCAATGTCTATTGGTGTGTTTCCTGGTTTTTCAAAATTTTATTTATTTTTATTTATTTATTTTTTTATTAAATATTTTATTTATTTATTTGACAGAGAGAGACACAGCGAGAGAGGGAACATAAGCAGGGGGAGCAGGAGAGGGAGAAGCAGGCTTCCCGTGTAGCGCAGAGACCGATGCAGGGCTAGATCCCAGAACCCTGGGATCATGACCTGAGCCGAAAGCAGATGACTAACAACTGAGCCACCCAGGTGCCCCTGGTTTTTCAAAATTTTAAATACAATTCTCACAAGATGACAATGACCTAACATTGAATTTTTAAGATTCTCTTTATCAGAAATTATAACCAAGAAAAATACTATTGGGACCATAAAATATGATTGACATCTGTAGAAGGAAATTATCCTGAATCAGTGATAACATGTCACCAGAACTTGACAAAAGAAGTATTTGAAGATAAAATGCAATGCAGATAATTTGCCTTTGAATAGCCAGCTGATACTTTTACTGTTAAGACTTTCAAAGTCCTGCTTATATACACAGAGCATAAATTTATGTTATAATCATTTTTTAAAAGATTTTATTTATTTACTTGAGAAAGAGAGAATGAGTGGGGGTGAGGGGGAGAGGGGAAGGGAAAAGCAGGCTCCCCACTGAGCAGGGAGCCAGATGTGGGCTTGAACCCATGACCCTGGGATCACGACCTGAGCTGAAGGCAGATGCTTAACTGACTGAGCTACTCAGGGCCCCTGTGTTATAATTATTTTTCCTAAATTGTTATGGAAAAACATTTCTGAGTGTCAGTCCATGTAACTTTCAGTTAAACTGATTATTACTGTTTTTTGACAATAATGTAGTTTGGAAATAAATCTGAAGAAGCAGTTTTTCTTACTAAATCAAAATTTTAAAAAGTTAGATTTAGAATCATTATCCATCATATAAATGACATATGAGTGCCTAGAATGCTCCTTTGACAAAGGGATTTTAAGAGCATAAATTCATAATTATTTCCTTGATGTAATGTTGACACAGTCGTATATGCATAGCATATTTTGTGTGTATAAAATCTTGCTTTTTTCTCACTTCCTTATTCTCATTTTAGCCTCCCTATTCTGCGGTTGCTGTGCCCGTATCTTGTAGTGTTCTTGATCATCCAGATCTTGATAGGGCCTGTTACATCACTTTATTTAAGTCTCTGATAAAATGTTAATCTTGCAATTTTTTTTTTTTTTCCCCTTACTGTCCTGTCAACAACTCAGAAATTCCAGCCAGGAGTACAAAACAAGTCAGCTTCCTCATGACAATTATCCACATGGAGTTGAAGGTAACTGTGAGCTTTCTCTTGTATAGGATGCATATTCTTAATTCCATTACCCAATCTTTGAAGATTTTGAATATTCTTGCCTTTTTCAGTATTCTCTAAGATGTCATCATATTTCTTAAAATATAGGTCTATAGCTGAATAAATTAGCATGTGTGGTCTGGCCAGTAAAGAGCAGAACAGAATTAAAACCTCCCTCGTTCTAGATGCTTGACTTCTATCACACTACTTTGAGATTTTAGTAGCATGTTTGTTAGATATATCTTACTGATGACTCACATTGAGAATACTGGAAATTTAAGTGACAAGATAATGTGAATAAACCATTTTCCTCTCTTTATTTTATAAGTTCAGCTACATTTAGTTTTTTCCTGCAATGACTTTATTTTTAATGGTGGTCAATGTATATGAAACAAAATAACAATATACAATTTGACACCATGTTAACAAGGAACATTAAGTTTAACACAATAACTAGCAATCCCTGTCATATTTATTGTCTAGTAGTTCTCTATGAATAATTCTCCTGATGTGGGTTTTCTCACATTATCTTGCTGCAATTCTTTAAAGACCTAATAAATATAATAAATTTGTCAGAAATGCTAGTTAAATGAATGTGTTTTAAATTATATTGTAGGAATTGAGTAGCAATATGAATTTAATAACGGTTGCTGTTTATACTTGAGGGATGCTGTTAATTAAGATATTGAAATAATGAGGTTTTCATATCCAAAAGTTCAGAGTTTGGCCATGCAGAGGAATACATAATTCATTATAAATTTTTCTCCCAAGCATTTAGAACCCATTAAAGAATAAAGAGTTGCAGTTCTGTTTTTGTTTTGTTTTTGTTTTTTTCCAGAACCATGAAGCTGTTCAGGCAGCAGTAATGAGGTAAAAACTGATTGGTGTTTTTGTACATTCCATACTCTGATGTGGTTCACCTAAGTGTTTTAGTTTAGTTTCAATAGTGGAGGATGAAAAAAAAAAGAAGAAGAATCAAAACAGTGTGGTTTAACTGTTCAAAACCATTTGAAATGTTCTAAAAGGAAAAGAAGGAAAGGTAACTCCCAAGTACTCTATCTTAACTTTTTCCGGCAGTTACATTAGTATTGCTGTGTGGAAATGATGTTTCACTTTTTCACTGGCCACCTTAGTTTCAGGGCTCCACTTCCTTAACAGAACTTGTGTATCCCCTATTAGTTTTCTCCTTTTTTCCAAAGTCCATTTGTTTCAGCCCACAGTTGTGGATAAAGGGAGAAGGCAAAGGGTTTTGTTACTCATAGCACAATAGACAGCATAAGCTTCATGTTTAATCAGTTCCTTTTGCCCCCAAGTCCGAGAAGGTTTGAGGCGTAACCATGCCCAATCGGATGCTATGCTAACAGTGGGTTTGTGGCACAGATGAATTAAGCTTGAGAAACCCCAATTTTTAAAAGTGGGCTTCTAGTGAATCTTTCCAACTTCTGCACAGAGAGAGACATTACTTTTATTTGCCTCCCGGACAGGGAACAAACCTGTCTTCTGCTCCAGAATGGAGCGCACTCTCTGTAATTGCACAGTCGTTTACTACACAAACATCTTTGAGAAGGTAGAGGGGAAGAAAATTGAAGACAAGACTTGCAGAACCCTGAGAGACCCATTTAAAATTGTATCCCAGCAGTCTCAGGAGATAACACTCAGCCAAACCCCTGAATGGGAATGAGGATCCAGCCACTGATAATTAGGGGAAAGCATCATGAGACGGTGAATGCAACCACTACAAAGAATCAAAGTAGAGAAAGAATGTGGTGATTTAAGGGAAAGGAAGGTCATCATGGGCCACAGGTGAAGTCTAATAAATGAGCCCAGAGAGATAGGCAAAAGTTAGATTACATAGATCAGGGCTTCTCAAACTTTAATGTGCACATAAATTGCATGGAGGATGGATGTTGTTAAAAATCAGATTCCAATTAAGTAGATCTGAGGCAGGGTCTGAAATTCTGGATTTCTTCTTTTTTTTAAATTTATTTATTTAGCTTAGAAAGAGAGAGCACACACAAGAGGGCCAGAGGAAGAGGGAGAGAGACTCTCAAGCAGACTCTGTGCTGAATGTAAACCAGTAGCTTTGGAGAGTGAGGAAGTAAACACATAAGGGTAATGTGGAGCATTAATGGGCAATGTTGTTTGCTGATTTGACATTTCTGGTTGTTAATATAAAGTAAGCTTGGGGGCCCCTGGGTGACGTAGTTAAGTGTCCAACTCTTGATTTCAGCTTAGGTCATGATCTCAGGGTCTTGAGATGGAGCCCCCCATCAGGCTGTGTGCTGGGCAGGGAGCCAGCATAAGATTCTCTCTCTCCCTCTGCCCCGCCCACACTTGCACTTGTTCTCTCTCTCTCTTTCAAAAAAATAAAAATAAAAAAAAATAAAAATAAATAAAGTAAGCTTGGTTAACTTTCCATTTTGTTGTTGTTTTCCTAGGTGTTTACCACTTACAAGCATACCAGGAGGAGAATGTCAGCTGGGTTTTCTCCAGGGATAAGACTGATAGAGGTAGAAAAAAGCAAAGGAATTAAAATGCTCACAAGATTTACTTTTGGAAATGGGTCATGGAATGTGGACTCCAAAATGGTAAAGATGGAAGTTAGAATTTGGAGGGATTGGATTTACTGAGCATAAGAACTAAAGAAGTTCAAATCAATGGAAACTTAAGTAACTGATACATACATACATACTTTTTGACAACCTGGCCATAATAAATAACACTGGTTCTTTATCAGGAAAAGCTAAGGCTACTTTTTAGCTACTTCTGCCAAGATTTATTTTAATTAGCAATAATCGCACCTCGGACAAACCTCATTGGCTACGATACTGCCACTGCGCAAAGCTGCCAAGATTTATTTTAAAATAAGAATTTTTTTCCTTATATAATTTAGAACTCATGAAGGTCATGAAGTTATCATGAAAAATTAGCATATAATCCAAAGATTATGTGAAACCTATGAATTGGATTGATACTGTTTTCACACCCCAGCAAGAGAGGACCAGCATTTTGGGGGCACATTTTACAAGCACCAATAGAAAGATACATTTTTGAAAGAATACACAAGAGCCTCATTGAGAGTCTAGCACTCAGCACTTCATAGAGCACCATCTGTAAAATTTAAACACCCACTCTAGTGATAACACTTTCCAGGTCATAAGGAAACAGTCCTCAATATAGGACAAGAGCCTTATGACCTCAAGATAAAATACAACTTCCATCTGGGTGCCATGAAGTTTGTATATTGTATTCCTGCCAATGTTCAAGATAGATATTGATACAGAATGTATATAGGATTTGAGTGATGGATGTGCTTAGATAAGAGGAAAGACAAATTAATTAATCTGTCAAATCCTTCTTCTCAGACAACAAGAATGCAATAGATTCTTTCATAATTAGGTATTGATTCCCAGTAGCTCTAAACATCTGTTTTCTTGCTTGTCTTGATGTTCCCATTTGTGATTTGTGATAGAGAAACTCATGAATTAGAAATGATTTTCACAACAGTGGCAAATGGAAGTTGATATACATTTATAATATTAAACAATTCTTCTTTCTCTTGAAATTGTATATGTGCTGTAAAGATAACATTCATGAAGTATATCCCCATTCTTTATAAAGTAACCGGATAACTTTAGGGCATAGAATTGGAAGTAGTTCTACTTTTCTAACATGTTTAATGATATTTAATTGAATGTATAAAATAAAAATAGTCTTATGCAAAATTTTTGCCATTTTAATTTTGTTGTATCATGCTTTTTATTTTTAAATGATAATTTTAATTTTAATAATTTAACAGGTAAATGACAACTAAAAGTACAACTAAAATATTTTTCATTATATATATTTCATTTACTTTAATTTACATTTTCATAAATACTTATTCAAAGTTGAAATAATGGACACATGTTAATTTTTTTTAAGATTTTTATTTATTTATTTGATAGAGAGCAGGCAAACACAGGCAGAGGGAGAGGTAGAAACAGGTCCTCCACTGAGCAGGGAGTCTGATGCAGGGCTCTATCCCAGAACCCCGGGATCATGACCTGAGTCAAAGGCAGACACTTAACCAACTGAGCCACCCAGGCGCCCCAACATATGTTATTTTTAATCCTACACGTCATTATGACTAAGTCATGAAAGAATAATGCTTCTGATAGTAAGAAAATATGAAAGTTCAATTCAAGGGAGAAAAACCTAAATGAAGAAATGAGACAATTTAAAGAGCAAGACCCACATAAACTTTGTGATCCAAATTAATAATCAAGGCCATAGAACTATATGTGAGCTTCCATATGGACTTGTGCTCTAGGTCCTGAAAATGTCAGGGGGCAGCCCGAGTTCCATTTTCCTCAGAATGTTGATTAGGTCAGTTGTCCAGAGGAAGACCCCCTGGTTCCTGTGGCCCCAGAGCTGCCTGCAGAACCAATTAAGATTCCAGAGCTGAAAACAATGGATCGTGGATCACCACATCAAAAACCAATGATGTATTGTATGGTGACTAACATAACATAATAAAATTAAAAAAAAAAAAAAAAAAAAAAAAAAAGATTCCAGAGCTGAATGCATAGTAGGATCAAATAGTTTTTAACATTAAAAATATAAACCCAGAAAACAGCATTTCTAAATTTTTGCCAAAGTCAGTGATTGTTATATATATTAAACAGCAGATATTAAAGTTCCATGGAGGAGACTGTGGTTTGAGAAGAGAAAGAACAGAAAATAAATCTAACAAAGGAGACTAGGTCCCTAACAGAGAGACCTCCAAATGGTAAGCAGATGCAAATGCACTTGGAGAATCCTAACCTTAACCCTAATCCAAACCCTAAACATAACCCTAACATTTTAAGATTTTTATTGAGATCACCAAACATCAAAAAGACAAACCACACAGACACAGACACACACAGACACACAGACACACAGACACACACACACACACACAGATACTCCTCTACAACCAATTAACTGCATTTGAGAGTAGAATCTGGTATGTTCTTGAGGTTTGAGGTTGGCAACTGCTGTCATAAGTATGGCACATTGAGGGTTAGAGTTAGAGAATAAAATAATTTTGAAGGTTTAGGAACAAGAGCAGGAAATGATCAAATGTGCCCTTTAGGAGCATTATTCTGGCAAATGTATGTAGGACAAAGCAGAACTAGAGCAGTTATGAATAAGGAAGACCTTTCAAGTAACCAAGAGAATCCTCAAGGTAATGACAAGCTGCAAAAGAACCAAGGCAGGTATGTGGGCAGATGAGATCACGCTTAGCAGAAGAGACAGGATATGCTAGCTTATTTATGTAGCAGAGGGGGGAGGGGTGAATCACCACTCCAGGTTGCAAACAAGAATAACTAAAAATGATGATCTGCTTAAGTCAAGTTTCAAAAATAGAGCAAACAACATTGACGGTAAACAATGATTTCAGTTTTCCAACATGTTTTGTTTGAGATGTCATGGGCCCATTTGAGGAATGACACCAAGCCAACTGCTACAAATGTAACTCTTGACCTAGTAAGAAAGACAAAGACTCAAGATAGAGTTTGACAATCTTGGATATTAAGAAGATAATTTGCAAAATAGAAAACAGAAATGAATAACAAAAATAGAAAATAGTATACTCCTGTAATAATTGAAATGCTCATTAAAGTAATTGGATAATTTATTTTTACTTTCAGATAAAAATCTGTGTGTGTGAGTGTGTGCCTGTGTGTGCACGTGTGATCCTGCTTTGTTTTTCTGGAAGAATTTAGTACTGGTAAGAATACTATGAAACGGGGGCACCTGGTGGCTCAGTTGGTTAAGCGACTGCCTTCGGCTCAGGTCATGATCCTGGAGTCCCAGGATTGAGTCCCACATCGGGCTCCCTGCTCAGCGGGGAGTCTGCTTCTCCCTCTGACCCTCCCCTCTCTCATGTGCTCTCTCTCTCATTCTCTCTCTCAAATAAATAAATAAAATCTTAAAAAAAAAAAAAAAAGAATACTATGAAATGGTCTTATAATAAGGATAAATAATTTATTTTTCAAAAAGCCATTCCGGGCGCCTGGGTGGCTCAGTTGGTTAAGCGACTACCTTCGGCTCAGGTCATGATCCTGGAGTCCCTGGATCGAGTCCCGCATTGGGCTCCCTGCTCAGCAGGGAGTCTGCTTCTCCCTCTGACCCTCCCCCCTCTCATGTGCTCTCTCTCATTTTCTCTCAAATAAATAAATAAACTCTTAAAAAAAAAAAAAGCCATTCCAAAAATTTACATCCTGACCAACTCCTTGCTGAGATTATTTTATAAACGTATTTCTAACCTGTTTATTAATTGCTGTCTATTACCAGTTCATCTCTTGGCATTTAGTGTCTTCCTTAAGTTATTGAACTTTTATCCAGTTTTAATTTGAATTATGAATACATATGTGTATATTATATATACCCACATATACACACAGATTTGGTACATATTTCATATAATCAAATCAATCAGTATTTTCTTCTACGTTATTTTAAATTTCTTTATAACATTTTTATTTCAAGTGCCTACATTTGCCTTCTTGAATAAAAAAAATAATTATCCTTAGCTAGACATTTTAAGAACATTTCTCTATTTTTTTTGTTCTTTTTCTATATGAACCGAGTAATTCACCTAGAGTTAAATTTGGTGTTTGGCATGAGATAAGGATCAAAATTTCTTCCTTGCATCTACCTTCATTATATTATTATTTCAGGCTGTAAACTGTTCTATTAAACTTCCTTTATATATCAAATTTCATTTCTGGATGCTCTAAGCTTCCATTTATTCATTCAGTCAACATATAGTTATTAAGAGTATATTATCTGTCAGGTAATATTGTAAAAGTGGAAAATGCAGCAGTGAAGAAAACATACTTAAATGCCTACCATCATGCATATTTCACTGTGTAGTATAGAAATGGTCAAGAACAAGGAGAAAGGAAAAGGAAAAGAAGTTAAAAATTTTAGTCTAGGGGTGGCTGGGTGGCTCAGTAATTTAAGCGTCTGCCTATGGCTCAGGTCATGATCCCAGAGCCCTGGGATCGGGTCCCACATGGAGCCCCATCGTAGGCACCTGACTCAGGGGGGCGTCTGTTTTTCCCTCTCCCTCAACCCCTCCAACCCCCCTTGTGCACATGCCCTCTCTCTCTAAAATAAATAAATAAATCTTCAAAAAACCATACTGGGTAGCTTTTATTATTTCTTCTTAGAAAACTGTCTTAAAATACTGCAATAAGTTATTGTATTTCTGGACAAAGAAAATAATATTTATTACCGTTTATGTAATGTCTCTCCCTCCTTCCTAAGTCTTGGGAGTCTTTTTAACACTTAACTTGGTTCCATTTAGAATTAATGATCTCATGAGACAATGTTCTACTGATTATACCCAAAACCTACAGTACGCAGCATATACGAAGACAAATCTTTTTATTTTTCCTTCCTTTTGAATATAATTTGCCACCTATGCCGAAATAAGTGATTGAGAGGCTATAAACTATATCTGGAAAGATACTATGAAATGATGCCACTTCTAACAAATGTTACTCTTCAGTTAAAACACCTCAGGATGCAAAGGAATCAATTTCCAAGTGGCAACACAGCCTCTTGAGACTGCTTCCCTCGTCTTTTGTTATTGATTGTATTGACAGCTGGTATTTTCTACTTTGAGACAATTTCTCTTCCTATTTACTCAGTCATATCTTGTTGGAGTATTGACCCTACACCGTGAGGATGCAGTGAGTAATAACAAACTCCCCTGGGGCCTGACAGATGGTTTTGTATTTGGCTTTGCTGTCAGCAGTGAACCTCACCAGGTGCAAAACAAAGAACCAAAGTGAAGAGGAAATGTTACCTTGATTAAGAGGTTAGTGACCATTTGCAGAGAAGAAGAATGCTAAATCCTGGATTTAAACAGGAACGTATTTTCAGTTGAAAGCTAGATTTTCAAGACTAAGCATGAAAAGAAAGGCTAAATGTATTGCTGATTTCAGCTGCCAGACTGACGCACATGTAATTCAAAAAGACAACCTTAATTCTAAATGCAATTTTTAGTGTGTAAGATCTTACAAATAAACCACAAGATCTTATTTTAATCTATGAAATAATCTATTATTACACTACATTAACACTGTTAATGTAGATCTTATCATATATTCAACACTGAATAAAACAATGTATTATTAATATGCAGTCAATTGATTATAAATTATAAACATTTGAAATTAGATTATAAAATAAAATTTAACAATAAAGGATACATTTATAAGCAACAAATATATGTCTTCATATTGATGTGCCATTTCAGCCACAAACCTGAATTAAACTTTCAAACAAATGACATTGAATCTTTTGGTTCAATATTCCATTCTGACTTCAACTACTTCTCAATAATTTTTTTTCTATGTGAATTATAGCAAGAGTAATTTAATTTATTCCCAAGTCACTCATTCTTTTCTCTCCAATTCATCCTTTATGTTTCCATCATATTTTTCCTCCCTAACACAGATCTGATTTTGTCACTTACCGTCTTATATATCCCCATGGTCCCAACTGCCTAGAAAACAGAGATCAAATTCTTCAGCAAATAATTCTAGTAGCATGGCCAATCCTTGCCTCAAATATTACATTTAAAGTGCTCCTAGCCCCCCTGAAAATACTATGCATTTCCACATCTCTGGTTATTGACCATGCTGTTGCTTGATCCTTCTCACCCTACTCAAACTAAAGATGTTTTATTTCTGATTCAAGTTTCCATTCAAACGTTACACCCAACATAAAGACTTCCCTAGTTCTAGCATTTAGAATCAAACTCTTCCTCTGCTGACTTTGATTGAAATGATGCATTTTAGCCTCTTTATTTTTGGTTTTTTTGTTTTGTTTTGTTTTTATTGTCCCCCTCACTCATAGGCATGTAGGTTTCCACGTACACAAAGGATTTCACAGACAAATGAAAACACCGTATTATGATATTCTTTAGGAGAAAAATTTAGTCTTATTTCTTGTTCTCTCCCCAGAACAAAGCATAGTTCTCAGCCATATTTCTTGAGGTGCATTTGTTTACTTTTCCTTTTTTTAACACTTATAATTGAAATATAGTTGACATACAATGTTATATTAGTTTTAGGTGTACAACATGCTGATTCAACACTTCTATGCATTACTCAGTTCTCACCACAAGTGTAGTCACCATCTGTCAGAGAACAAACTGATGCTTGTCAGACAGGAGATGAGTGGGGGGACAGGTGAAAGAGGTGAAGGGGATTAAGAGACATAAACTTCCAGTTGTAAATTAAATAAGTCAAGGAGATGAAAAGTACAGAACAGGGAACATAGTCAATAATATTCTAATAATATTGCATGGTAACTGAGGTGTATATTTTTGAATTATTTGAATAGAGAAGAGAGGATGGAGGATAGACGTCCAGACACAATAGTCCCAGAGCTATGGAAGCCATTTTGTACTTCAGTTTATTTCCTATTCACTTATGATATGCTTGTCATGAAAGTAATATGAAATTTTAAAAGTAAGACTCATTATAATACAAGAATTTTAAATTAACTATGTCAATGACTTTTGTGTTTGATTTAATAAAACCACATAGCTTCAGATATAAAATGAATCTTTTCTATACTCAGAAATATAAAATTCATTTTATGATATGGAAAAAGAAGGTATTTATCTCTGCATCTTTATATGTTTGTAACACCCTTAAAAAATATCTCCATAATATTTTGGAAAATATTATCTACACTGTGTGGTCAACCAAATGGCATCATTGTTGTTGAATGATAGACCCATAAAAAGTCAGGCACATTTCAGTCCAGTGGAGACAAGACAGCATTCTAATCTTAATAAAGATTTCCGTTAAGCCAGATATTTTAAAATTAAAAGGAGGACTGGAGGGGAACCTGGGTGGCTCAATTGGTTGAGCAACTGCCTTCGGCTCAGGTCATGATCCTGGAGTCCGGGGATCGAGTCCCGCATGGGGCTCCCCACTCAGCGGGGAGTCTGCTTCTCCCTCTGACCCTCCCCCCTCTCATGCTCGCTCTCTCTCAAATAAATTAATAAAATCTTTAAAAAAAAGATTTTATTTATTTATTTGAGAGAGACAGAATGAGAGACAGAGACCCCAGGGACCCCAGGTCCCGGGACCCCAGGATCATGACCTGAGCCGAAGGCAGTTGCTCAACCAATTGAGCCACACAGGCACCCTAAATAAATAAAATCTTAAAAAAAAAATCTTTAAAAAATAAAAGGAGGACTGGAGGCAAGTCATGGCTTTTTCAATTTAAATGCCATCGCAGACATATTGCACTTCAATTTTTGGAGTGCTTCATTGGACAACTATATCTTTCCATTTATTTATATATTTATTTATTTATTATTTTGGGGGGTATAGTTGACACACAATGTTACATTAGTTTCAGGTGTACAACATAGTGATTCAACTTCTCTATACATTATGCTGTGCTCACCACAGTATAACTACCATCTGTCACTGTACAAAACTATTACAATACCGTTGACTGTATTTCTTATGCTGTGCCTTTTATACCTGTGACTGATTCACTCCCTAACTGGAAGCCTGGATTTCCTTGTCTCCTTCCCCTGGTTTGTTTTTTTGTTTGTTTTGTTTTTTAGTAAAATGATGAAAAATGTGTTACAAATGCAATTTCAAGTCATGCCTGCTAATTCTCTAATTTCTGGAATTTCTGCATCCATTTCTATTGCCTGATTTTTTCTCCAGTTTTGCATATTTTTCCCTTTTTTTCCCATTTCTTGTAGTTTTGGATTGGATGCTGGACAATGTGAATGTCATTTTATTGACTAGTAGTTTTTGTTGTCTTCCTTTAAAGAGCGTTGGACTTGGTTTGGGTAGACATTTAAGTTCTTTGTGAATTAGCCAGATTTTTGAGGCTTGCAAACACTGTTAATGTAGATCTTATCGAACTTTCACCATAGAGCCAGATTAACCCTACTGTTAAGGTGGTGACCCTGCTTGAGTCTCTCTTAAATGTCACAAGGGTTCAGTGACAACTCTCTATTCATGCTTGATAGAATTTGGGAGTCTGTTAGCCATGTATGATCCCTTGGACATTCCTGCTTCATCACCTTTCATTCTTTGCTTGCCCTCTGCAATTTCACCCCATGCTTTTGTGATGCATCATGTTCTAGAGGACACTACAGGTTTCTTGGAGACATTCTTGGCCTAGTTCTCTCCACTCCAGTGCACTTTCCCAGACTTCAGCTAACTCGGCATCCCTGAACTCCTAATTCATCCCTTAGTTCTACAAAATCATTCTGCTCTGTTTGGCTTCATCTTTGTGCACCATGTTTGGGAAAAGACATTCATAAGGCTGATTCTATTTTTTACTGTTTATGCAGGGATCACAGTCCAGCTCTGCCCTTTTGTCCTTTTCTTGAATAGGGTGGTTTTACATATCTCATCCATCTTTCTGTGTGTTTACTGTGGGAGTGTAGTACAGTTTTAGTCAGTCACTCACAGCTGAAAGCAGAATTTCCCACTTGAATTATAGCAATCACCAATTTCACATAGAGCTGAATGTGTAGTGGGAATATATAAAATAAGCTGTTAAATCTCATTTAATAAATGAAAATTAGTTAAAATAAATAATCACTTTCTTTAAAAATATTGTCATATACACGTTATCCTTTGTCAAATAAAGGAAGATAAAATTGATAATGAGTAAGCCTTGTGTTAGAGAACATCACTACAATGCCCTGCACATGTCAATAATTGCAGAGATTTGGCATTTTCATTTGTTTTATGAGACTGATGAAGTTAATGTAAAATCTAAATTTAACATTTCAATTTTAGAATACATTGAATGGGATATCTAAATTTAAAAATAAAAATATTTAGACTAGAGAGCAGCATTGGTTGTGTAGGATCAAAAAGGAAAAGAGGATATGTTAAAGATTTTCTACTTGAAAAAACAGATTGAGTAAATGGTGCTTTTTGAAAAGTCTAGATAATTTTAAACTACTTCTAAACATCTTGTCTTCCTCTATGAATAAAACAACACTGCTCTGTATGAATACAGCTTTGTGCTTTTCATTCTGATATGTGATTTTCAGAAGAAAATTGTATTAAGCTTGCCCATGTGGCATCCTAACTCTTGTCAAAAATAATGCCCAAAACATACAAACAAAAGTTCAGAAATTATGCTACTATTCTTTTAAATACTTTATGTGGTCCAAATGGTTACACTAACCTGATGTCATGTTGTCTATGATGGTAAGCTGAATGACAGATTCTCCATTTAAGTAGACAATCTAGTTCCCTGAATAAACTGGACAGTTTCAAAAGGCACTGCTCCTCTCCCTAACTGAAGCATCGTACTCATTTTCCCCTAAACAGCTCTCAGTAAATTTGACTTTTTTCTAGGTCTTGCTGCCCTAATTCTGTACCTCTATTTAAAATTCATCACTGATTTAATTAACCTCAAATACCACTCATAATCCAGCTGTCAGAGCCAAGAACTAAATAGCAGCTGGGAATACAAAACAAAGCAAAGCACGGAGCGCAGCAGAGCATTAAAAGGAATGGAATGATGAATGGGGAATACCTCCAGGAGTAGAGATTTATTGTGAGAGAACAATGGTTTGGTGTTTTACCTAACTCAGAAGCACTTTGCATGATCAAATTCCACATGTAGTTGTTTGGATGCTCTGGGAAATGCAGGCACCCTGTTTGGTGTTCACAGCAAGCTGTTCAATGTCTTAGAGATAATTAGGCAAGTTGGACTGCATTATTGTTCAGCACATATTATGCAGACACATGGTGATAAGAAGGCAATTTTTATGTAAGCTTCATCTTTTAAATCATGTACAATTTTTTTTTTTTCTGAAAGGAATACCCCAACCTTTAAACCATGACTCTATCACTAATTATCCTGGTTTCATGAGACATAGACGAATGAAAAAATTGCCCCAGGTTCAAAGACAAATTGGGAGATGGACTGAATTTTAATTAACAGGGCCATTAGCATTCAAAAAAGCTATCTTTGTACTATTTGGATTCAGAAAATGATATGTAAAGCCATATTAATTAAGCATAAGCATGAGATTCTTAGCTGCGAGAACAAAAAAGTCAATTTTGCACTCCACAGCAAAATGGTTTACCAACAAACTAATCATAGAAAATAAAAAATATTGAGGAGTGCCCGGGTGGCTCAGTCAGTTAAGTGTCTGCCTTTGGCTCAGGTCATGATCTCAGTGTCCTGGGGCTCCTTGCTCAGCTGGGAGTCTCCTTTTCCCTCTCCTTCACCTCTCTCCCCATTCCTGCATGCCTGTGGGCCCATGTTCTCTCTCTCTCAAATAAATAAATAAATAAATAAATAAAATCTTTAAAAAAATACTGACTACACGATAGTATTTTGTTGGGTAATTTATTTTCTAATAGGAGAAATTTTTTTCCTAAAATGTTGTGTTGTTGTTCTCATGAAATACTCTTAGATATGATGGACTTCCAGGAGCAACCATGTAACACAATAGTTCAGAGCACCTGTTCTGTCATTTACTTGCTGACCTTCAAGAAATTACCTACATGTGTGCTTCTGTTTCTTGTTCTGAAAAAAAAGTAAATTATAATAGTACTAACACATAGGGTTTTCTGGGAAAGTTAGTTAATATATATAAATGTTTAGAAAAGCACCAGGTAAAGAGTAGGCATGATTGAGTGTTTATTATAATTATTATTGTTATTATTAGCTATGCCTTTGTTTTTGTTACTGTTGTTATCATTCCAATGAAGATTAAACAGAGTTTGATCCTGCTTCATCTAAATTATTAATGGAAATAATTAATTATATAACTTTTATTACTTTTACTAATAACATTAATTATAAATTATTAATAGAAACAGTATTTTCACAGATGTTACTTTATTTACACCTTCCAGATTCCCTCTGAAATAGTTATAGAATTGAATACAAACAAAATTGTACTAAGTATTTTACAGAGCTTAGAAAAATTTGTTTACTCAAATTCTCCCAATAACCTGTGATGTGTGTGACATATTCATTTTTATTTTCAAGTGCAGAGTCTGAGTTTAATAAAATTAAGTAAGCTGATTAAAATCATATTGAATCATGACTCCAAACCTGACCATTGCCTTCACTTCGTGGACAGTCAATCCTTAGGAATACGCTGAGGTCCTGCTCTTCAGCAGATGAAGACACTGGGTTGGTCTTTCTTTACAACAAAAAAAGGTGATGAAAAAGAAAATAATGAAAAATTAACAATTTAAAAACTGGAATATATAATTCAATGCATTTTTCTTAGTTTGAGTCAATGATCTTTGTTAAAGTGTCATATATATTTTAAAAACTTCTTTTCTCTAGATTTTGGAAAGGTTGAAAGATTGCATGAAAAACTCCTAGTTGAAGTTGAAATTGTGTCCAATCATGGTCATTGTTCATTTAGTAAAAATTACCTGGCCCCACATTTCACAGAAGTCACACCAGGACTAAAGATGACCTTTTTATGACAATTTGCTCTTGGGTGTATAGTGGAGAAAATTGTGTTTCCCATGTTAACATTCTCTATGATATGTTCCCAGATGTCATATATATGGAAATTGAATAGAAAAGTCCCTCCTCTGAGGGTTTTATTTTGGCAGCTTTCTTTCCAGTATTACACAAGGTCCTTATGTAAATATGATGTAGCTAAATATTAGTGCCTTAGCCTTTGCCAGTTAGTGTGTTCAACATTCCATGGGGCAGCCAGACACAGAGTGAGTTTTGAAAACAGAGGGAATTTTGGGCTCCAGTAATGGCCATTGAGCATGCAAAACAAAGTCCTAAGTATGGGCTCCCAAGATACATTTAAAGAAGTGATTTTCATTCACAGGAGAAAATATTAAATATACCTGCATAAAGTAAAACAGAAAAATTAAGTAAGAGGCTGGTTAGAAAGGATCTAATAAGCACTGGGCATTTATGATACATCGAAGATCAGTAATAAAAAGATTTCATGCCATTCAATATGAATTTCAAATTCCTCCTACATTTAAATAAGTTTCTGTGTTCAGGGACCATGCCTTCTCCTATGCTTTTAGAAAGTCAAGTTTATTCCTATTAACTCAATACATAACAAAGAAAAAATTTGCCATTGGGAGGATATTAAAGAATATTTATAATTTTTATACCTATAATTCTTACATTAAGCTATTATTTTAAAGCACCAGCAGATTATTACTAGAACACTATGATAAGAAACCCACACATTTTTTTTTCAAAAGTATACTCTAAAGACTTAAAAAGAACCATATTATGTTAATGTTTTCTTATTTCTGTACATAGACTGGAGGTCACATGAAGTAACGGTGCTTGAGAATAAGGAAATTAAAATAGACAAAAAGTTGTTTATAGCTACCAATTTGAATATTCATCGTCACTTAGTTTAGGTATGAAATATGAGGTACATCTTATTTGATTACTATCTATATAATTTAAATAGAGTTTTAAAATGTTATTATCTGAGTAGCTGGCCGTTATTAGACCATATTTGGAAACACTTGTAAGAACTAAAGAGACTGGATGTAAGTATACTATAAAGAATGCATGAAGACCTCCAAGGCTTGCCCAAATTGACGGACAAGAGCCTAGAGGTAGGAGAAGAGCACAGAGATAAACTGCCATTTTCATTACATGATATGCTAGGAACATGACTTGTTGAAGATGTTGATCTTGACCATCTGGCTAAAGCAATGTTTTTCAGCTTTCTCCAATGTAAAGTTTCCTCCCTCTCCCACCCCACCCCTTTAACTCTTAGGAAGGGAAGCTTTCTGCACAGCCCATACTTCAAAGAGTAGGAAATTAGTACCACTACCTCTCTCTACTACCCTGAGAGCAGTGTACCTACCTAAGCTACTTGGAATTCTTCTGCATGAGAAATTTGTGTCTTTTCACCTATTTATATATTCAAGCATTTATTTATATCAGTATGGACTCATAAATATTTATTTTATACCTTGGGTTATAATCCAATACTTTATTTCTTGCTCAAATTTTTCCAGGTTTGGCCACTAGGGGCTCTTTCAGTTAGCTCCCATATGCCCTTGACACACAGTCATCATTGTGAATTGGGCTGTTTGTTTTTATTTTCTAGTGCTTCCTTGATTTTCTGGTGTTACAGGATGCTCCAGATTTATCTTGTGTATTTCCTGCACCAGGAATTGTGTATATATTAATCCCTTCAAAATAAGTTATGCTCTTCCATAAAACTAACTTAAAACGTATATTGCAATACAAAAACTAACCCATTTACCCTAATGGAAGTTGTATGACCTGGTGACGAGATGTCCCTGTGTAAAGTGAGAGGTCTGTCCTCCTAACCCCTTTGGGCCCTAATATTTTGACCCTGATATCTCTACAAAACAGTATCCAATAAAGATCGAGGAATTATTTCCCCACTTTCAGAAGAACAGTGAGTCTTGGCAGATGAAATAAATTAAGTCAATTCCTGAAATATTTATTGGGTGCTTAGTATATTCCTGCCATGGAGATACAGCGATAAATAATATGCCCAGTGGCAGTCTGTAGTCAAGTGGCATCTTCCACTTAAGAATCAGCCATATTGCAATATTCAGAAGCTGCCTAGAAAAGCAGAGTCAAGTGATGTCAGAAAGCCATATACAGAGTGTGCATTGACTTCTGTAAGTACTCTGATGGCCGTGCAGGGGTGAGCGGTTCTGGTGCAAATATCATACAACCCGACTTAGGCAGAGCCTTTACTCGTTGTTCAGAAGAATGAAGTTAATGTGCTCAGCAATGGTGCCCTGTGAATCCCCAGCTGCAGTGTGGACAGGAGGGACGGTGCTAAGGGCGGTGGGATGGCAAGAGCTCCCCAACCGCGCAGAGCAATTGGTGAACTGAGTGAAAAGGCAGTGGTAGAAATGGCACAAACCCTTGCTCCAGGGGAACATTATGTGCCAAGTGGGAATGGCAGAAGAAAGAAATTCTCAGCTTTCTTCAGGAGTACATATAAGATACTAGAAGGAGAAAGGAAACAAAAAAACGGACAATTCTTAAAGTCACACGGTGGAGAGTCAAGCCATTGATGAAATTTCTGTGGGAACGATATATCCTAAAGCTGTCGGGGCCTGAGGAGAACAATAAAGGCAATGGATGCACTCAGTTTTGTCACATGGAAACCATTTTGAAAAATACAGAAAATGTGTATAATTACCTGAAATGTAAGTTCAGTTACATTTGAGGTATAATTGCTTTAAAATAATTGTCAACATGAAAATACTGCAAAGTATAAATGGAATCGCAGATATCCGTACACATTTTATATGAAATATCAAGAAAGCTGTCTGAATTAATCCTGGTGTCCCTTGATGGAAACATCTTTTTATTATATTACTTTATTAACTTGCTACCAGATGATTCTCACGTGAGTAACTAAACCGTTCAATAGTTCCCTCATCTGAGTCACTCTTTGGAATTTAATATTATGAAAGCAGGGTAGTTGATCCCAGTTTTTAATCTTCGGAGAGAAGAAATTGTCCCTGGGTCAAGGGAGGTGTTAAACAGTAATTGGTTTTGGCAGGAAAATCTATATCAGTGCGCCATAGCCTTCTCCAATGGGCTGCTGCTAGCAGGATGACCTCCAGCTCATGCTTCAGCATTTCCAACGTGCAGGGCTGCAGGCCAGGAACGTGTTATCTTGTGAAGTTCCCGCAGATTGGTTTTGCTTCCTGGGGAAATGCTACTTATTCACCTCTGTTTTCAGGGTTGTGAAGAAAGAAAACACTTTCTCCTTGCCTACATGAGCTACTGTGAAATATGCTTTTCTTTAGCAGATGACATTACTCATTCTTGTTTTTTTGTTTTTAAATTTTGACATTAACTGTTGAATAAGGTTTTGTTCTTAATTATGCCCCAAAGGGGGATAATTGGCACAAATCTGGAATGTTTTACATAAAACGGCAACTTCAGTATTGACTGAAACCTAACTTAAGCTAATTGCTCTAAGTTCAAAGCACTAAAAGAACATGGGGGGAAAAAAATTGCCTCTTTAGATGGCTCCACGTATTTGTGATCTTAAAAGTGATTTTACAATACTGGAAAATTCATAAGATCTGTCTCTATAATCACATAAATTTCATTCCTACAAGTTTTTCTTTTACTAATAATTTTGTTTATGATCTAAAAATCTCACTGTCTCGGCAAAATTATTAGGAGAGCTTTAAATCACTAAAATTATAAGTTTCCCCATGTGATATTTAATTTCTAGTCAATATATGTTCACTTCATAGCCATAAATGATTGAAAAAGAAAGAAAAGAAAAAAGAAATTCACATGCAATACAAAGCTTTACTGAAGGAATAATCCACACCATAAATATTTATGAGATCGAATTATTCACAAATAATTAAAAAATAATTCCTTTATTTTCACAGCAACTTTCAATATAACTATGCTTTATCAAATAATAAAGTTAATATTGTTTTGATTAGAAGTTTTTTTATGCTCGAGGATAACAGAAAATACCTATAAAATCGAAGTGATATTATTATAATGGTAAAACCTGGGAATTTTATTCAGTTTCCCACATCATCATAATAACCACTCATTTCCCGCAATATATCAGAGATTCATGCATATTCAAACTACTCTTGATCCCTACTCTTACCATCTGCCTATAGCTATCATAATCACCATATTGTTTTAAATTATACATTTGTCTGTCTCATTTCCTCATTACATTGTAAACTATTCAACACTAGCGGCTATATGTCTCCAACATTCAGTACAGTACAGAACACAGGGAAATTCAGCATGCATTGAATAACTAATGTAAATGAACATGCTTATTCCTAAAATGCCTGCTTGTTTTTCAAATTGCATACCTAATTTTCATTTATCATGAGAAGGCCAAGAAAGGCCAAACCAAGAAAGGGGACTTAATTGGGGCTTTTTCTTCTTAAGAAACATTATAGAATTATTACAGTCTGTGCCCCAATGACTTCTTACAAAAATTATTCCCAGTATTATGTATTTGGTAATAAGCAGTTGGCTTATTGTTCATTATTTTCATGATTTTATACCTTACAGGGCTAATATTAGACCACAAACTGCCTGAGGGCAGCAATTTAACACTTCATTATATATCCAACATTTCTGTAGAATGTAGTGTGTTGCCTGATTAAAAATAGGACTCAAATCATATATTCTTATTAACTATGCCTGCTATAAGAGAATAAATTCAACACAGCAAATATAGAGTATTTGTTGAATGCAACACTATGCTCAGCCTTGTCTGTAAAGGTTAAAAAGACAGTTCCTTCCTTCACTGTTTATAATCTGCCAGAGAAAGAGAATAGTTATCACATGGTGATAAGCAATGCGATTGGAGAAATCAAACCAGGCTCCTTTGGTATAAAGTCTTCTTCAAAAAACTAATGTCTGTGATGTGAACTAAAGAACAATGATAAATTGCATACTTTAAACACAAATGGTGTTGGGAAAATTGGACAGCCACATGCGGAAGGATGAAACTGGACCATTTCCTTACACCACACACAAAAATAGAATCAAAATGGTTAAAAGACCTAAATGTGAGACAGGAGTCCATCAACATCCTAAAGGAGAACACAGGCAGCAACCTCTTCGACCTCAGCCTCAGCAACTTCTTCCTAGAAACATCGCCAAAGACAAGGGAACCAAGGGCAAAAATGAACTATTGGGACTTCATCAAGATAAAAAGCTTTTGCACAGCAAAAGAAACAGTCAACAAAACCAAAAGACAACCGACAGAATGGGAGAAGATATTTGCAAATGACATATCAGATAAAGGGCTAGTATCTAAAATCTGTAAAGAACTTATCAAACTCAACACCCAAAGAACAAATGATCCAATCAAGAAATGGGTAAAAGACATGAACAGACATTTTTCCAAAGAAGACATCCAAATGGCCAACAGACACATGAAAAAAGTGCTCAATAGTGCTCGGCATCAGGGAAATCTAAATCAAAACCTCAATGAGATACCACCTCACACCAGTCAGAATGGCTAAAATTAACAAGTCAGGAAACGACAGATGTTGGCGGGGATGCAGAGAAAGGGGAACCCTCCTACACTGTTGGTGGGAATGCAAGCTGGTGCAGTCACTCTGGAAAAAGTATGGAGGTTCCTAAAAAAGTTGAAAATAGAGCTACCCTATGACCCAGCAATTGCACTACTGGGTATTTATCCCAAAGATACAAATGTAGGGATCCGAAGGGGTACATGCACCCTGATGTTTATAGCAGCAATGTCCACAATAGCCAAACTATGGAAAGAGCCAAGAAGTCCATCAACAGATGAATGGATAAAGAAGATGTGGTATACATATCCAACAGAATATTATGCAGCCATCAAAAGGAATGAAATCTTGCCATTTGCAACAATGTGGATGGAACTGAAGGGTATTATGCTGAGCAAAATAAGTCAATCAGAGAAAGACATGTATCATATGATCTCACTGATATGAGAAATTCTTAATCTCAGGAAACAAACTGTGGGTTGCTGGAGTGGTGGGGGGTGGGAGGGATGGGGTGGCTGGGTGATAGACATTGGGGAGGGTATATGTTATGGTAGTGCTGTGAATTGTGTAAGACTGTGGAATCACAGACCTGTACCTCTGAAACAAATAATACATTATATGTTAAAAAAAAAAAAAAGTACGAAGGGAAAAATGAAGGGGGGAAATCGGAGGGGGAGACGAACCATGACAGACTATGGACTCTGAGAAACAAACTGAGGGTTCTAGAGGGGAGCGGGGGTGGGGGGATGGGTTAGCCTGGTGATGGGTATTAAAGAGGGCATGTATTGAATGGACCACTGGGTGTTATACGCAAACAATGAATCATGGAACATTACATCAAAAACTAATGATGCAATGTATGTTGATTAACATAACATAATAAAAAAAAACTAATGTCTGTGATGTGAACTAAAGAGCAATGATAAATTGCATACTTTAAACACGTGGTAAGAGTTTTCTAGACAAAGAGAGGAGTGCATGGAAAACTTTTTGGCAAAAGTATGACATGATCAAATTTGTATTTAATAGAGAATCATTGGCATTATTTTAGAGAATGGTTTGGTGAGAGTCAGACAAAAGTTGGTCGAATATAAGGCTGTTTCATAGAACTTCACAAAAGAATTATGGTTGTCCGTACTAAAGTAGTATCACAAAGAATGGAAAAAACGGGACAGATTCAGCCACTAGTCTTAATAGGACTTGGTCCTTCTGTGTATGTATGGTTAGAGAGAAATTATACACATATACATTTTTAGAGATTTCTTACCACTGTGTCTTCAGTTATCATCTGTATTTGTATTGTGATGACTCCCCCAAAAGAAGAATCTTCATCTGAGGTCTTCCTCCCCATCTCAAGACATATATACCGAGTTACCTGCATTTTATTTATTTTTCCTTTCCTTTTTTTTCTTTCTTTACAGCTTTAACAAATTCCTAGTTACCTGCATTTTAATAGCTCAAGGGCATCTCAAATTTAATATATTCAAAACTCGAAAAAATTTTATCCCATGAATTTCTTCTCCTGTTTTCTATCTCAGAGAATGTCACCAATGTCCTCAAGGTTGCTGAAGCAGAAATTTGAATGATGCTAGATCCTTTAGCATATTTTTCCCTAACCATGCATATGTAGAAGGACCAAACCTTATTAAGTAAGACTATCTTGTTACTATTGCCGGAATCTGTCCTGTTATCTCCATTCTTTGGTGATACTACTTTAGTACAAATAACCATAATTCTTTTGTGAAGTTCTATGAAATAGTCTTGTATTTGATCAACTTTTCTCTAGCCCTTAGCAAACCATTCTAGGTAAAAGCCTAAGAAAAACAGAAAAACCAAACAGTTCTTGTCAAAGAACCTTATTTTCCCGGTGTATAAGAAATATCATTCCAAGGTAAGAATGGGAAACATTAAATACCATTCACTAAAAAAGTATCTTTCACAACATCTCTACAAAACTTTTTCAATCATGTGCTCAAAATATCTAAAGCAAAATTGTGTGGTCTACAGTATTTAGACCTCTAAAATATTCCTCCCAGATTAGTACTTTCAAATAATTTAAGAGAAATTTAAGAGATTAGCACCAACTCCACTGAAGATGATAAAGCCAATAGAAGACAAGGTTATATATATAAGCTTGCAAGATAACACAGCTGATTCTATACAGCTTCTGTATGAATTACAATGGATACAGAAATTACCCTATTAAACATAACTTCAAAATATATTCTAAATGTCTACCCAATGTAAAATACTTATTTTAAAAATTTATATTTACCTGTAGCTACATTTATAATGCATTTCATATGGTAAGAAACAGTAGATTTTATGGAATGAGATAGCTATATTTAAAGATATTCCAAATAAGTGCAAAACAAATGGTTGGAAAAAATTTAAAGTAATGTGCTTTATATGTATTTAGTTAAATAATTAGCTTTTGTGAGCAGTCAAATTCAATTTGCATAACTAAAAATATATATTCGTGTCTCATAGAAAAAAATATATAGAAGCATTAAGAAGCTTGTGTCTTAAGTAGTCCTTTATTGAAAATGAAAATACTCATTGTTTCCTCTTAAGTCTGTGAGAGCTCCAATTGGCCAATCTTGGAATGAGAGAAGAGATGCATATTCTTGTTCTGTATGGGCCCAATCAACCTTCTTAATCTCTGTTAACACACCAGGTACCTGTTTGCATCAGGACTGTTGTCTCATGAGTCCCTCTGCCTGGAATTCTCCCTCCAAATACACAGACATTTCTCCCTTACCTCTTTCTGTTGATTTGATTGCCTTCTTTATGAAGCTTTCCCTGATTACCTCAACTTAAAATTTCAGCTTCACTTCCATCTCTTAGTTCTGTCTACACTGCTTGCCTTCCTTATTTTTCTACATACTAGTAGCCATCTAATTATATGATATATATTTTCTTCTTTATTTGTTCACTATCTACCCTAGTATCTACTATCTACTCTAGAATGTGATCCCTTTAGATTACAGATTTTATTGACTGGTTTGCTCACTGCTAAATTCCTAGAGTTCAGACAATGATTTAGTGATAAATACCCAGTAAACTCATTGTTGAAAAAATTAGATTGTTTTTATTTCTAGGACTCAAATTTACCAACTGCAAGAGAGAGTTAAAGAATTACTGTTAGCCATAAATTTAGACATAGTGCCTTGAGTAAGAAATGCTAGTAAACGTATTTATGTTTCATAAATATTGTGTTATCTTTAGTCTTTTAAAGAAATCAGAAAAAAAAAAAAAAAGATTTAGGGAGGTTATATCCCAATAAGTCAGCCTTTGTTTCATAAGGAATATTTTGAGAACGAATATTGTTCTCTGCAATCATTAATAGATTTTCTGAAATAAATAATATCTTCTCAAATACTTTCTATTCAAAATCCCTTGTGAGATAAAAATCATTTAGAGTAGTGGTCAAGGACATAGACTCTGAAACACAAAGCCTCAGGCTAAAACCTTATCTATAAAACCTTGGAAAAGGTACCTTATCTCTCTCTACCTCAGTTCCCACACCTGCAAAATAAGAATAATATAAATCACCACTTCATATGGTGTCTATGGGATTTTAATGAATCAATGCATGTAAAAGCTATAGGACTAAGCCCGGCAATTAGTATGTAAATACACACACACACACACACACACATATTTTAGGGTAAGCAACACTGTGGTTTTTCCTTTGAAGGATATTTTTTGAATGTCCCTTCTGTATCTTCCCACCTCATATTTATATATTTGCTTTCTAGGAAAAATGTGTTAATTTAAATTATCTATCAAAGCAGATATGAAGATGGAAGTGTGAAAATGTAAGTGGATGGATCCAAAAGAGCCTGCATAATGCTGGACATTTAATTTAATCTAAATATATATGTGGAAATGGTATAATGCTTTAAAAAATAACATATTGTAAAACAGAAGTTATTGGTTTCAAATCTCAGTTTTCCTTCTTGTGTCTCCTTGGGAAACTTATTTACCTGTACTCAACAATAAAATGTAGACAATTATACCTGTCGGAAATAACTAAGGAAGTTTGCTGCAGGGATCACATGCATTACTACAAATGAAAAGCAGTTTATGGTGGTGGCAACTGACATGATTTTCTCTCCAGGGCTTGCTATTGGATTTCAAATATGAAGAGGGTCATGGTGGATAGCACTGCCCCATGTACTGGGAATGATTATGGATCTATGGTGAGGTTGCAACCTGCATTTGCTGACAGTTGTGTGTGGTTTACAAGAGACATATCTAAAACAGAAGGACACAGACATGAAGAAAGTCAAGAATGGAAAAAGTTAGGGCGCCTGGGTGGCTCAGTCATTAAGCGTCTGCCTTCGGCTCAGGTCATGATCTCGAGGTCCTGGGATCCAGCCCTGCATTGGGCTCCCTGCTCAGTGGGAAGCCTGCTTCTCCCTCTCCCACTCCCTCTGCTTGTGTTCCCTCTCTCGCTGTGTCTCTCTCTGTCAAATAAATAAAATCTTTAAAAAAAAAAAGAAGAATGGAAAAAGTTATTTTTTCCATTTTAATTTTTAACAAAGCACAACAAAAAAGCGACTGTAGCTGTGTGAATATCTAACAAAATAGACCTTAAGGAAAAAATGATACTAACTAAATGACTTAATTATAGTAATTTTATGATGACCATAATTATTTTAGAAGAAAAATGTAACAATTTTAAGTTAGCTTGCACCTAAAACTAGAGCTTCAAAGTTTCTGTAAAAACATGGGTTCTATTTCTCTTAAGCAAGACAAATAAGCTCTAACTCAAGTAGAAGGAAAATGTTGGAAAACTGATTAGCTCATAAAGCTGACAGAGAGTTTGGGAAATTAGGAAAACAGAAACAAAGACAGTGAAGTTAAGCTCTAAATACCACAATCAATACTAGAATGCAAGGGACAGTTAGGTTGCAGGGGCACAGGGGACACAGCTGGAGCAGCTGGACGCCGACAGTACTCCTGGGTATAGCTGTGGCACCACTGGATGCCCTCAACATTCCTGAAGGATCTGCTCTGGTCAGTGAATCATATATCCTCCCCGTTCTCTGAAAATGAGGGCTATGAATCTTAGTTACCAATTCCTTTCTGGCTAGAAATAGATGCTAGGTAGTTGATAGATAGATAGATAGATAGATAGATAGATAGATAGATAGATAGATA
>NW_023270702.1:14756884-14780068 GCF_011800145.1 Mirounga leonina
ATAGATAGATAGATAGATAGATAGATAGATAGATAGATAGATAGATAATACATAGATGATAGGTAGATGATAGATAGATAGATGATAGACAGACAGATGATAGATAGTAGAATTTCTCTAAATGGATATTCAATGAGAAAATTTCAAACAAAAAGAAATATAAAAATAAAAATTTGCTTTTGCAAATAACAGAACAAAAAACTTCCAGTATAACTACATGATAAGGCTAAAACATACAATTTTTTTCATTGCAATTACCTCTCTGGTGGATTTCAGCTTCTCTTCTTATGCCTAACTCTGAATGGGATTTCTGACTTACTGACTCATCTACGGAGAAAGTGACTAAAATATCCTTAAATAATTAAAAGCTGAAATCCAATTCCCCAAAATTAATAGGTTGTCTCGCATTTCTCCCACTTTTATTGAGCCACGTTTGATACGGAATTCTGTGATCCCTTGGCCTAAAGTAATCATAACCCAGCAACTGGCAATTTGACAGGACAAAATACAAGCTGACAGTCACTCCTCATACAAGCATAGACTGTGTTTCCAGTGCTAAATGGAATTTGACATTTAATTTAAAAGATATTTTAACATAGATTCATCCATATTCACATAAACACACACACATACACACAGGCTACTGTTGTATTACTGCTACTGTTGTCTTCCTGAACCCCAAACTCCTGATGACCAGAAGGCAGACTTTTTGTAAGAAATATACTTTGGCTTTACATCCTTGACATCCTTTATTCTGTTCTAATTTTTGTTTCTTTTACTTTCTTTTTTTAAAGAGTTTATTTATTTGAGAGAAAGAGAGAGAGTAAGCAGGGGGAGGGGCAAAGGGAGAGGGAGGAGCAGAACCCCTGTTGACCAGGGAGTCTGACCCAAGGCCAGATCCCAGGACACTGAGATCATGACCTGAGCTGAAGGCAGACGCTTAGCCAACTGAGCCACCCAGGCGCCCCTGTTTCTCTTACTTTCTAAATATGGTTTCAAGAATCCATTTTAGGGCACCGGGGTGGCTCAGTCATTAAGCATCTGCCTTCAGCTCAGGTCATGATCCCAGAGTCCTGGAATCGAGCCCCACATCAGGCTCCCTGCTCAGCAGGAAGCCTGCTTCTCCCTCTCCCTCTCTCTCTGCTTGTGTTCCCTCTGTAGTAGATACTACTTATTTGACATCCCTTACATCCTTGAATCCTAATAGTCTTAATTTAATTGAATCCTAACAGGCTTAAAAATAACATACTGAGACTAATTTAGTATTGGCTTGTCTTGTTGGTACAGAAAACAATTAGTTAAAATAAGTGAGGAAATTGCTATAAATACAGAATTTCTACTGCTATAATTATTTACCAACTTGGATAAAAGTATGCATGAGTGTGTGCATGTGTACATGACTGTATAATAACACACACTTATATACAAAGCCATAAATATATTACAAAAGCATTATATTATTTAATTTGTAAGAAGGAAGATGTTAATCTGCCCATTAACATTATTTAGAGAAATAGAAATAGCATAGGCTCGATTGTACAGAATAAGAAGCACATATTACATAAATTCTTAATGAAACATATTTAATGACAAATAAAATCAGATACAGTGTCACTGTGTTATTTACTCAGTCAAAGGAAGTATTGACACAATTTAATAGTGTCAACTTGATTAAAATAGCAATCTTCAGTATATTTTTAGTATACTGTTTTTCAGTATTATATTTTCTTAGGAAATTAAGAAAAAAAACACACTTTTTAATTATCTCTTCAATTCCAAATTAGTTAATAGGAGAAACTATCCTAAAGTTAAAGTTGTGGAAGGAGAAGAAACAACCAAAGCCATTAACCGAAACCCTTATTATACCTCTACAATGTGAGAACAGCTTAAAAAGACTCTTTTGTGTAAGTAGGAACCCTAAACATTTTATAGGATAGATTGAAGAAGGTCAATAAAGTTTGGCTTTGTTTTATTCTGAAAATTGTTCACTACTGAAATTTTGAAGGGCATGGAAAAGCTGAGACTGTGTTAATCACAGAACTGGATGCAAGATAGTTAAAAGACTGGGGCTGTGATTTAGCCTCTAATGAGTAATGAATATTTGTTGAAAAAGTGAGTGATTAACCATTGGTTAGCCAATTTGGGTTTAACAAGAGGATAGGAAGGAAAAGGTAAAAGCTAAGACCTGGTAGAGTCACTGGAAATTTTTTATTAATCAGAATCTCTTACCAAGTAGAACTCAAATATTTCTTGTTTTCCATAATATTAATTAGAGTAAACTTTCATGATACACTCGACATTCAAATATCAGTTACATTTTTATACACTAACAATGAACATTCCAAAAGGAAAGAAAAAAATTGTTTTTTATAATAGCATCAAAAAGATAAAACAGTTGAGAATAAGTTTAACCAAGGAGATGAAATATCTTAACACCAAAAAGTATAAAGCATTAATAAAAAAATTGAACAAGATACAAGTGAATGGAAAAATATTTTGTGTTCATAGATTGAAAGAATTAGTAGTATTAAAATGTGCATTCTACCCAGAGTGAGCTACAGAGTCAGTGCAATCCCTGTCAGAATTCCAATGGCATTTTTCACAAAGGAAGCCAACCTATCCTAAAATTTATATGGAACCACAAAAGACTCTGAGCAGCCAAAACAATCTTATGCAAGAATAAAAAAAGCTGGAGCATCACACTGTCTGGCTTCTAGTTGTATTACAAAGCTATAGCAATTCAAATAGTATGGTACTGACATAGAAACGAACACATAGACTAATGGAACAAAATAAAGAGCCCCAACATAAACCCACACATATATGGTCAAATGATATTTGACAAAGGTGCCAAGAATACAAGATGGGAAAAGGATAGATTCTTCAATAAATGGTGTTGGGAAAACTGGATAACCACATGCAAAAGACTGAAATTGAACCCTTATCTTATACCTTATATAAAAACCAACTTAAAATGGATTAAATATTCAAATATAAGACTTTAAATCATAAAACTCCTAGATGGAAAAATAAGGAAAAGCTTCTTGGCATTGGTCTTGGCAATGAATTTTATGCACCAAAAGTACAAAAATAAACAATTGGGACTGCATCAAACTATAAAGCTTCTGTACAACAAAAGAAACAATCAACAAAATGAGAAGACAGCCTATGAAAATATTTACAAACTTTGTATCTAATAAGGGGTCAATATTGAAAATATATAAGGAATTCCTACAATTCAATAACAAAAATAAATAACCATATTGGAAATGGACACTTGGATATCTTCAAAGAAGACATACAAATGGCCAATAGCTATGTGAAAACATGCTCATCATTACTAATAACCAGAAAAATGCAAATCAAAACCACAATGAAATATCACCTCAGGTTTGCTAGAAGGCTATTACTAAAAAGTCAAAAGTTAAGAAGTGTTGGTGAGGATATAGAGCAAAAGGAACTTTGGTATATTATTGGTGGGAATGTAAATTGGTGCGGCCATCTTGGAAAACAGTACAGAATGTTCCCAAAAATGACAAATAGAACTACCATATTTTCCAGCAATCCAATCTGAGTATTTATTCAAAAGAATTGTAACCAGATTTCAAAAAGATACTCACACTCTCATGCTCACTGCAGCATGATTCATAATAGCCAAGATATGGAAACAGAATAAATGGCTACTGACAGATGAATGGATAAAGAAAATTTCGTATATATGTACAATGGAATAGTATTCAACCTTAAAAAAGAAGGAAAATCATTATACTAGGTGAAATATCTAGATACAGAAAGACAAATACTGCATAACCTTACCTGTATGTAAAATCTAAAATAGGCAAACTCATAGAAGCAGAGAGTAGAATGCTGGTTTCCAGGGGGCCCTAGCAAGGGGGAATCAGGAGATGATGGTCAAAGACTACAAAGTCTTAGTTACACAAGATAAATAAGTTCTTGAGATCTACCATAGAACACAGTGCCTGTAGCTAACAATACTTTATTGTATACTTAACATTTACTAAGCAGGTAGATGTTTTAAATGTCTTACTACACACACACAAGTTGTTGGTAATAATAAAAAAAGGGGGCAGGAGGAACTGCCCCTTTTTGAGGTGAAGCATATGTTTATGGCCTTGATGGTAGCAAAGGATAGCAAAATATGCCACCATGAAATACAGCTGTATGAGTTCAGGACATGGCACACCAGAACATGCCACTTTAGTATCTTGAGTCTCTTGAGCTGTGGCACTTGAAAAACAGCAAAGGCAGGAAAACACTTTCTCTGAACCCCCCTTATCTGCCTAATGACAGATACTCCAAAAGGAATCCAATTCTTATAAATCCTTTCCCTGGGAGTTTCATCAACTAGGGAAAATTGGCCCTTATCACATGAGAGGAGACTAGACATTGACAGAACACCCAGACAAACTGTCACAAACCATCATACCTCCCATCTGTTCCTCTAAGGATTCATTCATCTTCCCTAGAAATCATTTACTCTTCCCTAAGAAGTCTACCCCACCTCATTTCCCTATTAAAATGGTGTTTAATCCTGATTTTTATGCCCCCTCATGGAAGCTACTAATTTTTCTCGGGCTATCTCCTGTATAGACATGAGGCGTACATGATAATAAACTGCTGTTTGTTTTTCTCTTGCTAATTTTTTTTTAAGATTTTATTTATTTATTTGAGAGAGAGAGAATGAGAGAGAGAGAACACATGAGAGGGGATAGGGTCAGAGGACGAAGCAGACTCTCTGCTGAGCAGGGAGCCCGATGCGGGACTCGATCCCGGGACTCCAGGATCATGACCTGAGCCGAAGGCAGTCGCTTAACCAACTGAGCCACCCAGGCGCCCTCTCTTGCTAACTTTTTGCTGCATGAGTTTCCACTAAAAACTCAGAAGGGTAGAGGGAGAATTATTTTTCTTCCTCCACAGTAGTGATAATTTCACTGTTGCTTACTTATTCTCAAACTCATTGATTTACATACATGAAATTTGCACAGCTTTTCACATGTCAATCATACCTCAATAAAATATTTAAGAGATTAAAACATTGTAATGGGTTTTAAGGGCTTTCACAGTATGTGAACTTAAATATGCCTCCCAAACAGAAAAAAAAAAAAATATTACTTTTTTACTAGGATATGACTTTAAAATTTTGTACTTAAGCTTAAAAGAAAAAAATAAGGAGCTATAAACACTTATGCTCCGTTTCTGAAAACTGAGGCTGATCTTTATCATAATCAGTAGACAGTCTAAGGGCCAAGAGCAAACCTAAATCATTAATACAAGCCCCCTCAGCCCTGCCAACCATAATTTATAATTTAGCATTTTACACATAAGTAATTGTCCTGTAAATATTTATAAGTAAATTATTAAAACTTAAAGAAAAGTAAGAGAGTGAGACCTTGGGCAGAATGTCAAAATGGGTATATAGCAGATTTGAATAAGAGATAACCATTCATGGATTACTAGGAAAGTCCCTGTCCATGGCATTGTAGTAAGGAGAACAGATGGACACATATTTTATCCCCAGTGGAAAGGAGACCAAGAATAAGTTTTCTTATTATGGTATCACATAAACTCACATATACACATTCATACATTGAAACTATGCATTTACTATTTCTCACTTCACAAGATAATTCTACTTTTGATGACTACAATAATCTTATGTAGGACAGATAGCCACTCCTTATATAATCAAATCCTGTTAATATCATTTCTTCAAAGAAACCTTTGCTTTACATTCCAAATAAGATTTTTCCCTCCCTTCGTGTGACTTTACAATATACTACAAAGACTTTTATTATAGTAATTTTAACATTTTATTTAAATTAGTTTATTATTACATGCTTTAACACTGTATATCTCTTGGATATAGAGGATAGGCCTTAAACTATTTTTTTTTAAATAACTGGTTCACTTCATGTTGAATAAATGATGAAATGTTTGCTGAATAAATGAATGAAGAGGGGAATTATTTTTTCTCCTGTGAAGTTAAAGCAATAATTTCAGTTTATAGTTAGCAGAATAGGTATGGGCATCCAAAAAAAATAAGAAAGCTTAAGTAGAACACTCTAATTTATAAAAATAAATTGAGGGGAAAGTAAAAGAGACAAGTATTACAAAGAACATGTGCTATTTCTGCTAGTGTGGATTAAATAACATGTATCTATTAATACTCCTATACATACACTCCATATGGTTTGCCTTCAGTAAAACACAGGAAATTTTCTGTTTTATCCTTAGTAATAGAGAAGAGATTTGGGCTAAAGACAGGCTTTGATGAAAAAGGGGTAAAAAGATGGTATTACATATGTTTCCTTTGATTCATCATAAATTACATTTGAGCAGCTTAGATTGGGGACTGAGGGCCTCAAACTCTCTGACCTTCATAAGGAAGGCAGTATGAGTCTTACGCAGGGTGTTCAGCTGTCTCTGACAACAGCTTGTCAAGAAGCCCCTCTCCTCCACTGACAACTCTGTATCATTCTGACCCTCCAAGGAGAGAAAGTCCTCAGAGCACTGAGAGGCAGCTTTCCTGATGGTATTTCAGGATGGCAAGTGGCTGCAGTGAAAGTTCTATAAGCACCCAGGGAAGCAGGTGTGGGGAAGTAGAAGCTGAAGTAAGAGAACAATACCCGAGTAACACAATTGAGGACTGCAGTTCATAAATTCACAAATGGGTGTGTGTGAAGAGCTCCTCTGAGACACCAGAAATAAGTACAGGCCGCTAAAGGGGAGAGCTTGCTCACACCATTACATAGGTCAGGGCCATCAAGCCAAGAGTCATTTGAGTGAACAAGTAATGGAATAGCCAGGCAATTTTGAGGACCCAACTGAAATTAGAAACTATAAATCTGCCCCACCTGGCAGAGTTATGTAGTTCTCTCCAGCAGAGCTTAAGAGAGGGAAAAAGCTTTTGATGAGAGAGATCCAGTTTGGGAGTATGCTTACATGAAAGCAACAGAGAGCAGGACAAAAAGAGAATTGAAGATACGTGTGACCTGAATGGCCAGTCATGATATGAATTCAGTTAGGAAAATAAAGTCAAGAAGCAAATGATAATCTAAAAATACATGCGGAATTTAAAGACTGAAGTGAATTAAAAAAAATGTATTTAGTGGAGGTAAGTGTTTGTTATCAGATAGAGAGATTTTAAATAGTTTAGAATGCAGTTCAGCTCAGGGAGATAAATCCTGACTGTGGCCTGAGGTACAGTTCACTGAAGAAAAATATGGTGAAAGTTACTGCCTTGGAATGGATTAAGAAATAGTGAGGAAACGAAAGTTACTCAGGATAAACTGAGAATCAGAATAGAATAAAACAAAGTGTCAATGCTACATTCCCCTCAGAAGGCCAGGTTATGTCTGCATGTGGAAGATGTATTGACTGAGAGAAATTACTCCTGACTATTCTAAAACAATTCCAAAATCCCATTCATCAAACCAATAAAATGTTTTCATGTTTTCATGCACGGTGTGGTGTAATTTTGTATGTTATGGGCTACCTTTAGGGCAGTACAGATACCTGGGATCCCTTCAGGCCTTGGGTTATTGGCAGGATTTGCTGCGTCCAACTGCAGGTGAGGGAAGGCGGGGGGCAGGGGGAGGACCAAGTGAGATGGAAGTGGTACCTTTGGTCTGTTCACTTCACTAGTTGGAAATCTGTCGGTCCACATAACTGCCAGCTGGGACACATAACAGAGTTGTGTCCTATAAGAAAAACACTCTTGTGTTTACTCTACATACCCCAATTCTGGCCACAATTGTGCCCCACATAAAGCAATTCTGTGACACCAGGTGGGGGTCCTACATTCCAATTCAGTTCTGACACTCTACCTGGAGTTAGCATTGGAATCCATAAGTTATGGGCTCAGTCCCACAAGTCTGTTCTCTTCTCAAGTTCACACACCAATCCCAAGTCCAAGTTGTTACCTGTGCTGCTGACTGCCAGCTATAAATCAAACATTCCCACAGCCCTCTCCCCAAGTACAATTAACTCGCTAGAGCAGCCCAGAGGACTCAGAAAAAAGTTTACTTACTAGATTTCCCATTCATTATAAAAGGATAAAACTCAGGAACAGCCCCATGTAAGATATGTGTAGAGTAAGGTACCTCCACATGTTCACCAAACCCAAGAGCTCTCTGACCTTTTTGAGTCTTTATGAAGACTTCATAATGTAGACATAATTGATTAACTCACTGGTGTCATAGAAGTCAATCTCCAGCCCTTCTTCTCTCCCCAGAGGTGGTGGGAGTGGGTGGGACTAAAAATTCCACCTCTCTAATCACATGGTTGTTGCCCTTACAACCGGCACTCATCCTTAAGGCTTTCCAAGAGTTACCTCATTAACATGAACTCATAAAAAGGGCTTGTTATGAATAACAAAAGATGCTCATTTTAATTATCAACAATGATTCAAGCCCATTAAATAAAATCAATTCATTTGAAATTTTGGCCATGCTGATTTTATTTTTAATATTTGTATACCTGATTATTTCCTCCTTCTAAGTCAACTACTCACTAGAAATTCCCCATGAATCCAAGATATTCATGGTTAAGCATTCAATTTCTACCAGGACCTAAGAGCAAGTCAGAAGTTTTTGCTAAAAATCAAACAATTAATTGAAGAAGAGTGCATGTTTTTTCTTCTAAACCCAAGAGGTCTGCAGTATAATATTTGTATTAAGATTTTCCAGAGGCTCCATAGAAAATTCAAATTTCCCACAATTTGAATAAATCTTGATTAACGTGGACTTAAGGCCCATGTGTAATATTTCCTTAAGGCATCATGGGATTGCTGTAGACCTTATCTTGCTGCAGGCTGCATTCACAAATGGAAGTGGCATGGCCTACTTGGTAAATGGGTCAGATAGTACACTCAAATGGGCCTTATTTTTGCCATCAGTATCCAAAAATTTTACCAAGATTTTGCAGTAGCTTGTCTTGCCTCATGTTCTAGACCACTAGATCCCCAGAAGTTTCCCTAAGGTAACAGTCCTCTGAATTTTCCAGCATTTATCTTCTACTTTCTGGCTCATATGTATCTTGACAAGGCATCTAATTGCAAGGTTTTACTCATCAGGTTCAATTAGCTTACTGTCATCAGTATTACAGACAAGACTAGTGTTATGTGAAATGCCAGTGTGATATTCTGTGAAATGTTCAGATGGAGGAAATCTTTGAAGATCTTTGTAGGGCAAAGGTCAGGAGAATTGACTGTGAAGACATACCGCTGTTTGCCAGGTAGAAGGAAATGGCTTCCGGTACTGCTTCATATAGAGAGAAACCACTTACCAGTCCCATAGCTGAATACCAGCTGTGAGAGTCCATGCTGTATTTATATCTGGAACTGTAGCTCTAACTAGAGTCATCACATAAATAGATTATAATAACTCATAGCCATTTTTCAAGATCAGTCCTTTCTCCACACGAGCCAAAGAGACAAGTTAAATAGGATTGTGATAGTCATGACCACCCCTTAAATCTTTCAAATCATTGATGGGGGCATTAATCTCTGCAATACCCTGAGGAATGACATATTGTTGTAATAGACTGAGAGAATCAAGACAAAGCTCCATTTAATCTCTTTGCCACTATAAGCTCTTATTATGACTGGTTGACTATCATGGCATTTTGATTATTTAGAATTAGTGTCATTTTAGAGGTATTGCCAATCCACAAACACGTTGGTTATTTTGCCCTATTGATTTCTAGTATACCCTGGTAAGTGACTTCAAGTTCCTTTAGAAAAGGCTAGGAGAAAGATTTATAGTATAGATTTTTGGCTGAGTAACAGAATATTTTCAGAAGCAAAAAGGGACTCCTACTTTATTCACAAGGCACTGAGTTTAGGAACTGTCTCATATCTAGGAATTTTTTGAAGAGCAGCTCTATTATCATTAAAAACTAAAAATTCTGTTCAAAAGATAAAGAGCTTTTCTGCTTATGGAAATCAAATAAGATTTTAGTATAATGCCCCTATATTTCATTTCTATAGATACTATGATATATAAGTCAATGACAAAGATCTCTGAGGGTAAAAACATTCTGATCATGACTGAATATTTTTCAATTATGTAACTATGCTTACCTTGTCTCTGGCATTTAAGTGCTACCACTTGCCCATTCAATCCCAGGAGCCTGCTCCCATGAATTCAGGAACCCTAGTTTAATGATACAATTACCACAATCATTTTGTCATGAAGATAATCTCACAGTTCTCAAGGATGTTAAGGCTCCCTTTACTAATGTATTTTTCACACATTACTGGTTTGGGAGTGCCCATAGTAAAGGTATATGTGAGCAGCTCTTACATAAGAAATCCACTTCGATCCTTCTATCTATATCTGTAGCTATCTTTTTTTACAACATAAAAAATAAATTCTGAAATTCAATATTTTATTTTCATCTGGTGTCATCTATCTCTGTGTCTGGTTTCAGTCAACCAACCAAGGGAACCAAAGGGGACACTATCAACTTGCTTAAGTTCATACACTGAATATGAAATCTCTGATTAATGTACCAGAGCAAACAAGCTTTTCCCAATCCAACATTTCTATTCCACCCTGATCCAATTTGTAGGGGCCTTTCCTGCACATGTTCTCTAGGTTTTGCTATGTAAATTACCAATATCTTAAAATTCTTCTAGTGTGTATGCAACTATCTACAGGCCAAATTTTATACTTGATTCCTTGGGGAATGCAGGACTGTGTCTACTTTAGAAACAATGAGAAGTGATGGAGGTAGCTTCTAAAGAGCAATCCCATGCACGGCACAGGAGGAAATTTAGGCAAATCAAAACAAGCACCTTAGATGGAGGGTGAAGTACTCTTTCTACTGACAAAGAGGTTCATAGATTTTAAACATTCAAGATCCTAAGCTTCATTTGCATATTTTGGATAAATGTATGATAGTGAAATGCCTTGGAGGCTATACGTACGGATGAAGAGATGATTGATTGTGTAGCAGAAATGAACTGGGAGGTTAAAACATCTGGTCATGCAAACTTGTGTTTCTAGTACCTGCTTGAGTTCAAAATTATAGGAACATTTCCCATAGTGATTGAGTATTTTTTTTTAATTCAAGTATACTTAATATACAGCGTTGTATTAATTTCAGGTATACAATACAGTGATTTAACAATCTTTATATTACTCAGTGTCCATCACGTTAAGTGTGCTCTTAATCCCCTTCACCTATTTCACCTATAACTTCATCCACCTGCCCTCTGGCAACCACCAATTTGTTCTCTGTATTTAAGAGTCTGTTTTTTGGGGTGCTTTTGTTTTTGTTTGGTTTGTCTCTTTTTTCTTTGTTCACTTATTTTGTTTCTTAAATTCAACATATGAAATCATAGTGGAATTTGATTTATATTGAGTGAAATCATATGGTATTTTCTTTCTCTGACTGGCTTATTTCACTTAGCATCATACCCTTTATGTCTATCCATGTTGTTGCAAATGGCAAGATTTGCATGGCTGAGCGATACATACATATACATATACATATATATATATTTATGGCATGGCCATAAATCCACCCCATGCTGATTTTGAAGTAAACAAGTTTATAGCAGCCATCAAGATCAAGGTTGTAATTACTGTGTATTTATATGTGTATTCTTTTTCAGAATATCCAAACTTGACATACAATATCTGAAGAAAGGAAAGAGTTTTCTCTTTCAGATTTATCATGAGCAAAATTCGAAGGAAAAGGGGGAGGTAGCTGGACTCCTAGGAAGTAAAAACATTCTCTATTTATCAAGTGGGAAGATGATGCCAAGACTCCCTGGTTAAGTACATTCTTATATCCCTTGAAGTTTCTTAGACTAGTTATTATTGTTATATTGGCTTAGCAGAGTAAATCAAAAGGGAGAAACACACATGCACACACAGGAACTCTGACTTTCTGTATGTCATGTACCCTGAGTGGACAAACGAATGAATTTGAAGAGCAGTATAAAAGTAGACTATTGTTACAAGCATATAGGAAGTTCATATCTGTATTCTAAGTAATATTTCTTTCTGAAGTGGATGTCTCATTGATAAACTGTTATTATTTGAGTTTCACTTAAATAGATAGCATTCAAAATAATTTTAATATTTAAAAGAAAACCATTTCCCCCTAAACTGTCTAATATGAACAAATCATGTCAGTTTCTGTAAAATAGAACAATTTATAACTTTTTTATAAAGGAGGATACTTCGAAAGTGTGTCATTTGTTTATTTTGATCATGTTCTATCATGTGCTGTTAGCAACCCAAAACTCTAAGAATAAAATACACAGATATATAATTGGAGTATCTGCTAATACACCAGCTATCAGACAAAATAATTGCAAAATCAATGTGAGATGGGCCCAATCATTGAGATCAAAAGATGTGATGAATTTTCAAGGAATTAATTTTATTTAATTAATTCTATAAGATCAAGGTGTCTTTAAATGTATAATATAACTCCTAAATAAGGGAACTTTTTTGTTTTATGTTCACAATAAAAGTTGACCAGTTATCTTACAGACATTTAAACGTATCCCATTTATTTTTATGCATATTATGTATACATTAATAGGACCCTGATATTTCCAAAGAAGCAGCAAAGATAGTTATGCTCATTTGGGTCTAGTTGATACAATGTCAAAAAAAATGATTTAAATTATAAATGTATTTCCAATCACTAATGGTTTTCACATATTATTTATTTTATCCACATTGGGGATGATTTTTTGATGGTTAAGTGTTTTGTCTCCTTTTCTGGATGATTCTATTTAATTTTTAGTTCTATTCTATTTAAATTTTATATATATATATAGAATATATTCTATTCTATTCTATTTAAATTTTAGTTTTCCTCTACTATTTCATGTATATTTTTATATTTTGTTTTGTCTCAGAGAATTGTCTAAAACCAAATTAATTGACAAAAAATGTTAAGAAGTTATTTTTCAATATATATATATATTTTTTAAAGATTTTTTATTTATTTATCTGAGAGAGAGAATGGGAGACAGAGAGCATGAGAGGGGGAGAGGGGGAGGATCAGAGGGAGAAGCAGACTCCCTGCCGAGCAGGGAGCCCGGTGCGGGACTTGATCCCGGGACTCCAGGATCATGACCTGAGCCGAAGGCAATTGCTTAACCAACTGAGCCACCCAGGCGCCCCTATTTTTCAATATATTTATATTAATAAGTTTCCAGCGTCATTTAAGATATTTTAGATCTATTTAAGAAATAATTTACATTTTCTTAAGTATTTTTATTTTTAAGATAAAATTTATATTCCATTAATTATTTTTATGTTATGTATTTAAGCATGTTTTCAGCATTTTCTATGCATTTTTATCCTACAATTATGGAGCTTTTTTTTTTTTTTAAAGATTTTATTTATTTGTCAGAGAGAGAGACAGAACACAAGCAGGGGAAGAGGCAGGCAGAGGGAGAAGCAGGCTCCCCGCTGAGCAAGGAGCCCGATGTGGGACTCGATCCCAGGACCCTGAGATCATGACCTGAGCCGAAGGCAGCCGCTTAACCGACTGAGCCACCCAGGCGTCCCATGGAGCTTTTTTGACAACTGTTTTAAGTATAATCTAGCACTCCATTTCATTACTGCTACAATTTAAAACAATTTTTGCCTTTTAAGAATTGAACTTATAGAAAGAAGTATGTGTAATCTCAGCAACATGTCTAGTTGTAGATAATTGAATCTAATGCTAAGAAAGAACATGTACAAACTTTGAAAGCACCTCCATCCCCAGAGTTTACAAAAAAAGAAAAAAAGAAAAAAGAAAAAAAAAGCTGATAAAAGGTTGGAAAATACTTATGGTTGCATGAAATTTGCAAAATCACCTCTCAAGGCAAAAATTATAAATAACTTGAAACCTGTGTTTTGAAGTGTCACTTTCGATCAAATTATATTTGAACAATTTATCTTTATGATCAATGTATCAAATCTACTAGTGTTTTTACAATTATTTTACCTATATTTAAATACAGTAGTTCTATATTTGCTAATGGCAGTTCTGAATTGCAGTCACCAGTAAGTAAAATGCTGTGCATGGTGACTACTCATAAAATTACTTTTTTTCTTATCCATTAGGTATGTAGTACAGCAGTACCTCAGAACACATATCAATATTATTTATATAATATACACTTTTATCATATTCAAAAGTTTAATTTCCCATGAACAAGAAAGATAGAAAAAACTAATATTGGTTTCCTTGTATTAGCAAAAGAAATAATTATATCCATGTTTACTGAAATTTTTATTTATTTTAAAACCTCTTCTTTCTTTCTTGATACTGAATTTTAAAAAAAAATACCCCCAAAACATGAATTAATTTTCTGATAATTATTTGTTCACTTCATCATATAAAGCATAACTACTGTGATATTTGTAAAATAGTATACCAGGTGGTAAATTTAAAAAGATAGCATGTCCCATGGAAGTGTTTGATAAATCTTCTTGCTCACTTATCCCACTTGGACATGCAGAGCCTTAAGTTAAGAGGGCTTTGCAACTAAATAATACTGAATAAAGACCATTTTTTCCTCCTATCTGCAAACTCTTGTCTTCTCCTCTTCCTTCCTCATCTCTTCTTCCCCATCCCTTCCCTCTTCCTCCTCCTTCTCCTCTTCTTCTCCATTCTTCTTTTTCTCCTACTCCCCATAAGCTGAGTTTTAGTACTTCAATGATAAAAATACATTTAGAAATACTTTATGCCCTAAGAATATATCTGCATGACAAAGCAAAATCTTAGTACAAATAGTTTCAACTTCTAAGAGCTTACATTGCCATTTCCATTGTTTAAATAGTATCAACTTCAAAGGAAAGTCCTTTACAATCATTCTGTTAATATCATTTGGTGATAAAGACTGTAATAAATGCTATCATTAAGTGGTAATATGAAAATTATTAAAATGGATTCTTTTTTTAAAGATTCTTTTTTTTTTTTAGATACTACTTATTTGACAGAGAGAGAGACAGCTACAGAGGGAACACAAGCAGAGAGAGAGGGAGAGGGAGAAGCAGGCTTCCTGCTGAGCAGGGAGCCTGATGTGGGGCTCGATTCCAGGACTCTGGGATCATGACCTGAGCTGAAGGCAGATGCTTAATGACTGAGCCCTAAAATGGATTCTTGAAACCATATTTAGAAAGTAAGAGAAATAGGGGCGCCTGGGTGGCTCAGTTGGCTAAGCGTCTGCCTTCAGCTCAGGTCATGATCTCAGTGTCCTGGGATCTGGCCTTGGGTCAGACTCCCTGGTCAACAGGGGTTCTGCTCCTCCCTCTCCCTTTGCCCCTCCCCCTGCTTACTCTCTCTCTCTCTTTCTCTCAAATAAATAAACTCTTTAAAAAAAGAAAGTAAAAGAAACAAAAATTAGAACAGAATAAAAACTATTTGAAGAAACAATACTTCTAAGTAAAGAAAGCAAGACAAATTATAAAGACAACTAAAACTTATGAATACCAGATCAGACTAACTCAGTGCTTGACTCGTAGACTGTGATTCATGATTTGGCTAACTGATCAGCAACTTGAAAGGAACATGGTGGGACAATTGGTGATAAAGAAATTTGGAGAAGAGGTATGTATATAGTCCTCTCTGGATGGGCAAAAAAACATGAACATAGTTGTGTCTGAGGTGAATGCTCATCAAAGATTGACCTCAGCCTAGGAGCAGATAAAAATTAAATGGATCCACCTGTTGGATGGATACCAGTCAGCTTCTTTACCCAGTGACCCCAATATCACTCAAGGGCTCATGAGCAAAGTGGCTATAGTGGCAAAGATGGAGGTTCTACACAGGTTCCACAATATGGACTTCCACTCACCAAGGCTGATCTGGCTATAACCAAAGCTGAATGTTCAATCTGCCAGAAGCAGAGACCGACACGGAGACATATATGGCAACATTTCCCAGGATAATCAGCCAGCTACTTGGTGGCAGGTTGATTAAATCACACCACTCCTACCATGGAAGGGGTAGCATTTTTTTTTTTTTTTTCCCTAGAATAGACACTTGTCTAGATATGGATTTGGCTTCCCTACATGGAATGTTTCCACTAAAACTGCCATCTGGACTTACAGAATGCCTTGTCCATCATCATGGTATTCCACACAGCATTGCTTCTGATCAGAGAATTCACTTCACAACAAAGAAGTACAGCAATGGGTCCATGCTCATGGACTTCACTGGCTTACATGTCCTCCACCATTCTGAAATGGCTGGTTTGATAGAACAGTGAATGCTTTTTGATTTTTTAAAATTAATCCATTACTTTATTTGACAGAGAGAGACACAGCAAGAGAAGGAACGCAAGCAGGGGGAGTGGGAGAGGGAGAAGCAGGCCTCCCGCCGAGCAGCAAGCCCGATGGGGCTAGATCCCAGGACCCTGGGATCACGACCCGAACTGAAGGCAGATGCCCAAGGACAGGCACCCCACGGAATGCCTTTTGAAGACTCAGTTACAGCCTTAGCTTGGTGCCAATAGCTTGCAGAGCTGGAGCAAGGTTCTCGAGAAGGTCATATGCATTCTGAATTATCATCCAATATACAGAACTCTTTCTCCCACAGCCAAGATTCATGGGTTCAGGAATCAAGAAGTAGAAGTTGGAGTGGAGCCACTCACAATTACTCTTAATTCCCCACTAGCAAGATTTTTGCTTTCTGTCCTCATGACCTTATGCTCTGCTGGACTAAAGGTTTTATTTCCAGAGAAAGGAATTGTTTCATCAGGAGACCAAAAACGACTTCATTGAACCCGTAGTTAAAACTGCCCCCCAGTCACTTTGGGCTCTTCATGCTTCTGAATCAACAGGTAAAGAAAGGCATTACTCTGCTGGTTGGGGTGATTGATCCTGTCTACCCAGGGGAAATTGGACTGCTACTCCGCAATGGAGGTAAGGAATAATAGTCTGGATTATAAGAGATTCCTTAGGGCACCTTTTAGTATTACCATGCCTTGTGATTAAGGTCAATGGAGAAATACAACAATTCAATCCAGGGAAGACTATTAATGGTACAGACCCTTCAGGAATAAAGTTCTGGTTTACCCTGTCAGGTAAAGAACCATAACAAGCTGAGATACTTGCTGAAGGCAAAGGGAATACAGAATGAGTAGCGGAATCGTCACAACTGTGTGACCAGTTACTGAAATGAGGACTCAAATTGTCATGAGTATTTCGACCTTATTCTGCTATGGATAAAAATGTGTGAGAAAATATTTTTGTTTTATTTCCTCTGTTATTCTCTTATCATGCAACGTAAGATGTATTGATTTTATATTATGGTATTTCAGTATTGTTAATTTTACCTCATAATATTTGAGTGATGTGATATCAAGAAAAAGAGTAAACATCACTCAAAGATTTTACCTCCCGAGGAAGAGTTTTGTGCATTTTCGGTTTTACACAGGATAGTTGTATCATATTAGACAGAATTTTGACTGCATTATTGTCTTTATTTGGAAATTACATATGGCTTAAGGAGATTTGTATGGGTACCAGGTTTACAAGGGGGTGGACTTGTATTGGCAATTTTATGTGTCAACTTGATCAGGACACGAGGTGCCCAAATATTTGGTTAAATATTTTTTCTAGGTGTGTCTGTGAGGATGTTTCTGAATGAGGTTAGCATTTGATTCAGTAAATTGAGTAATGCAAATTGCCCTCTCCATTGTGGGTTGGCATTGTCCAATACTTTGATGGACTGAATATATCCTATTGGTTCTATTTCTCTGGAGAGCTCTGACTAATACATTGGCCAAAATTTATATTTAAAGCTTTTTTATAGCTTAAAAAGGGGACTATTTTGAAATTATATAAATACAGCAGAGTAAAAATAGCAGCTAGATAAAAGGAAGTGAACAAAGTTAAGGGGGGCCAGTGAGGGATGAATTCTTGTTCTTTTGTCAACAGTCTTCTACAGTATATAGTCGATACTCTTAACTCTTCATTTAATAGTTCAAACACAGTTCTTATATTCTTCTAATTTTCACTTTTCCAAAATAGAAAATTTAATGTTGCATTACATAATAATTCTATCTCTGAATTATTTCAAACTATGTTTTCTGTTCCTACCAAATATTTATATATGCTGCCCTTGTCTATTTCTAATAATTTAAGCAATAACTGTAGTTTAACCACAGATTAGTCAAAGAATATCCATCCATTGTCAATTTAAGCAAGTCAGTTCCTACTGTGGACTGCAATTTTCTTATCTCTGAAATGGATAAAGTTACTTCTACTGTCTCTGAACTCTGAAATTTTATGAATCTATAAAGGAATGAAGAAAATACTCCTTTAAAGGTATATTACTTAAATAGGAGTTGTGGATACAGGCTATAAGGCTCTCTTCTATAACATACTACATGTTTTAACAGTTGAATAAGATGTGTGTGTGTGTGTGTGTGTTCTATTCTCTGAACTTCTTGGATCTGTGGTTTGTTGTCTATTATTAATTTCAAAAATTACTGGTTATTTTTCACTAAAAATTTTCTCCTCTCCAGTTATTTTTCTCTACCTCTTTGAGATTTCAAGTACACATGTATCATACCATTTGATATTCTCCCCTAGCTCTTGGATTCTATGATTTGTATGGATTTTGATTTTTTTTCACCATTTTTCTCATCTTATTTTCTATTCTATGATTTTATTGACCTGTCTTCAAGTTCACTGGTTCTTTCCTTGGTTATGTCAAGTCTTTGATGAGCCCATAAAAACCATTTTTCATTTCTGTTACTATGTTTTTAAATTCTGTCATTTCCGTTTGATTCTTTTTTTTTATAGTTCCATCTTTTTGTTTGAATTACTGATCTGATGTTGCATTTTTGTCTACCTGATTAGAGCTTTTAGTAAGTTAATTGTAGTTATTTAAAATTCACTTTCTGATGATCTCAATATACATATTTTATCTGAGTCTGGTTCTGTTCTTTGTCTTTTGATAGGGCTTTGATACGTTTCTTGACATTTTGCATGCTTTCTAATTATTTTTGTTGGAAGTCAGACATCTCATATAGTATAGTAGAAACTGATGTAAGTAGTGGCTGTGTCCTGAAATAGGCAAACAAGACCTTTAAAGTAGGAGCTGAGTTGATCCTGTGAACAAGTGAGTTTGGTTTGGATTTGTTGTTGCTTGCTCACAGCATATCATAGGGTTCAAATTCCTGTAAGGTTAAGTGGATTAAAGGTGGAGACTGGTTTACTACTGTTTTCTCACTCTTTTCTCTACCCTCCATTTTATGACATCCTTTTGTGCTGTGCCTCAAAAAGAGGCCTCTCATATGTCTCTCGGCATTGTTTCGATGTTATTTTTACTTTATGAACTTTGTGATAACTGTAAGAAGTGTCCTAGTATTCTGATTCAGCCTCAATCTGAAGCAGTGACTATGTTCTTATAGGGAATTCTTAGAAATTTTGCTCTTTCTCCAGTGCTAGTTATGATCCAAGCACATATTCTTGCTCTGTCTTAATGGAATTTTTTTTTTTCTTTTTCCTCTCCTCATTGCAATAGGTTTTTACCAGTGCCCAAAGGGAGCAATGTTTGCAGCCTTCTCCCAGACATGAATGGGTTTTTTGTTTGTTTGTTTTTTGCTTGCTTGCTCAGTACAAGAGATTGAGGGAATGGATCTAAGTAGATTCTGTGCCTTTACTGTAGCCACTGCTCCTTCCAACCCAATCCTTCAACACAAGGTAATCTTTCTGAGGTTTCACAGTGATTTTTTTTATACTATTACTGAAGTATAATTGACATACAATGTTATATTAGTTTCAGGTGTACAGCATGCTGATTCAACAATTCTATACATTACTCAATGTTCATCACAAGTGTAGTAACCACCTATCACCATACAACATTATTATATTATTGACTACATTCCCTATGCTGTACTTTTCATTTCTGTGACTTACTTATTTTACAACTCGAAGTTTGTACTTCTTTATCCCCTTTACCTATTTCACCCATCCTCCAACCCCTCCCCTCTGGCAACCACCAGTTTCTTCTCCATATTTATGAGTCTATTTCTGTTTTCATTTGTTTGTTTATTTGTTCTGTTTTTAGGTTCCACATATAAGTGAAATCATACAGTATTTCTATTTTCCTCTCTGTCTTATTTTACTTAGCACTGTACCCTCTAGGTCCATCCATGTTGTCACAAATGGAAAGATCTCATACTTTTTTTTTAGGGCTGATTAATATTTCATTTTGTATATTTATAAGTGTGTGTGGGTATGTATGTATATATATATACACATATCACATCTTTTTTATCCATGCCATCTATCGATAGAACTCAGGCTTCTTCCATATCTTGGCCATTGTAAATAATACTGTAGTAAACCTAGGTGTGCATATATCTTTTTAAATTAGGGTTTTTTTTGGGGGGGGTAAAGGCCCCCTAGTGGAATTGCTGGGTAATCTGTTATTTCTATTTTTAATTTTTCGAAGAAACTCCATACTTTTTTCCACAATTGATTTCACCAATTTATATTCCTACCAACAGTGCACAAGAAGAGTTCCCTTTTCTCCACATCCTCACCAAAACCTGTTATTTCTTATCTTTTTGATATTAGCCATTCTGACAGGTGTGAGGTGATATTACACTCTGATTTTGATTTGTATTTCCCTGATGATGAGTGACTCTGAGCATCTTTTCATATGTCTGTTGGCCATCTAGATGTCATCTTTGGAAAAAAATATCTATTCATGTCCTCTACCCATTTTATTTGGATTTTTTGGTGCTGAGTTGTATGTTTCTTTATACATTGTGGATATTAACCCCTTACAGATATATTATTTGCAAGTATCTTCTCTCAATTGGTAGGTTGCCTTTTTGTTTTATTGATGATTTTCTTTGCTGTGCACACAGTGATTTTTCTTTAAGGACCTTGCACAATCTGGGGAGAGATGCCTGCATAATATATGAACATTCCCCTTGTATTTAGAGCCCCCAGTAGTTCTATATTTTCCTGCTAGTCCATATTCACTCTTTACCAATTTATTAACAATTTCTACCCAATTATTCTTACTGGTCTCCAGAGGCATCTACCCCAGATAAGCAAGTATTCATATTCTGCCTTGACTTGTAGGCACCACTTTTTTTTTTTTTTAATTAAATTTCAGGTTAGTTGTGTCATCATCTTTCTGATGGGTTTAAAGTTCATTTGGATTTTGGAGATGGTCTGACTTTTCTATTGTTATTGATATAACAATGGGAACAATGTCTTTTTCAAATTTTATCTTCCAAGTAAAAACCAGAATTCTTGCTAGAATATTTTGTACTTTTCAGTTTGATCAAACTTAACTTGGGCTGGCAAATTTTGGAAAGCTTTATCTTCAACCCTCCACTTAATTCAGAAATGCCTTTTACATAATTTGAATTGTCAATATTTCTATTACACAAGCCCCTAACATCATCAAGAATTTGAAAGTAGTTATTGTGTCTAGAATCTGAAGTTTCCAAAGCAGAATTGTCCTTCCAAACTAGGTAATAGAGAAGACAATCTAAGAAAAGTTATTTCTGAATGTTCAGTTCAAATATGTAGGAAAAGAATAATACTTTAGCTCAGAGAAAATGATTACTGTTGCCAATTCTATAAGATTAAAATAAAAATACCTCTGGGCGCCTGGGTGGCTCAGTTGGTTGAGCGACTGCCTTCGCCTCAGGTCATGATCCTGGAGTCCCTGGATGGAGCCCTGCATGGGGCTCCCTGCTCGGCAGGGAGTCTGCTTCTCCCTCTGACCCTCCCGACCCTCCCCCCTCTCATGTGCTCTCTCTCTCAGTCTCTCCCTCTCAAATAAATAAATAAATAAAATCTTTAAAAAATAAATAAATAAATAAAATAAAATAAAAATACCTTCTTTTATACTTTTGCTCTCAAAAGATTATACCTACAAACTTAATATGTATTTATTTTGTTGTAACATAATGTAACATCCTTTATATTATAGTATTTTAAGCCTGAATTATCCCTTCTCAAAATTATAGCTTAGAAGAATGGACTTATATTCAGTCTTATAATCATTTGTGATTCTCTGCATTTATACTATGTAAGTACAAATTATATTTGAATAATTCCTCCCACTGGAGAGCTGAAAATTCTATTTGTTGTTATCAAGATGAGATATCACATAGTACTTAGTAACTTTTGCTATTTGGGTTACTTTGTAATTCCAAGACCATGGAAAACTTCAAAGAATTTTCCCATGTATCATTTTATCCCATGCATTAAAATATGTATTATAAATTTTAGTCTATAATATTTGATTGAAAGTGGGTTATCTCTACATAGTCAACCTGCTAAGCAATCATTGTATTTACCTAAACAAAGTTGTTTTTTTTTTTTTCTCCCTAAACACACTTCTGACCAAGACTGCCTTAGTGGTCCCTTCAGCCTAAATGTTAGACTTCTTCCCAACTCTAGGACCCCAGTCTTCTTTATCTTAGAAAATTTACTTTAGAAAACATAATCATAAATTCCTTCTCTAATCCCTTGAGATGTAGGTCTTTTAACAGTTTTACAATTGGTTTTATAATCTTGTCAGTAGAGCTGTCTTTCTCAAAGACCTGGAAGCCTTTCCATTGAAAATATAATCATCAAAGAAAATAGTATCCCTCTCTAACTCAGTTTCTGTGGGAAGGTAGGAGCTAACTTCAGTGGGCACCACTGTTCCAAATTGTGGAACTACCTCTTGTCATGTAGGTACTAGATTTTTTTCCCCCTTTTGGATAAAGCCAATTAGCAAACACAGATGGCTAAAGATCTCCCCCTCACCCCAGCACATTAAAACCTGTCTTTTGTTTCAATGAAATTGAGCTCAGATTGAATTCTGGCGTCTCTCCCCTGTAGCACTAGTTTTGAAAAAAGTCTTTCTTGCTGGTTTAACTTTGTCTAGTGCAATTTTGCTTTGACACTCCAAAATAAATAACTACTACATAAGCAATCCCAGACTTCTGAAAGGCAATAATATTTAGTTCATAAATCCAGTTTCTGAAAACAGCAACCAAACAGATAGTATTTTATATATTTTTTATTAACAGCAATATTACAGTATTTATAGCATTTTGTTTTTCAGTTACTAACCTACTTGAATACACATATTCAAATCTGTATATTTTAAAATCTATTATATATATATATATATATATATATATATATATATATATATATATAT